>NW_027271778.1:0-82500 GCF_040938485.1 Diadema antillarum | reverse complement strand
AAAGTCTCATATTCCCCATAATTCCATGCACGCTATTCCGTTAATAATGTCATATGGCGCTGCGTGTAATTCTTGCTCTAAAGGTGGTACGTGAAGGTGATAAAATGCAAGTACAATGTACATGTAACTGCGCTGTTATGTCGAACTGACCGGTGTGTAGAGATTTCCCAATGCTGCATAATACGAAACTAATACCACACAATAAATATATTACATCATTATTATGTGGTATATTTTAACCCCGTGATCAAATAAAAATAAGCAAAACAAACAAACAAAACATCACGTATGTATCAGGATGGCAATATATGCTAACGAACGCCAATTGATATCTGGATACCTTGGCCGATGAACGGCTGAGGGAAATAACATTTCAACATCACAAGGTAGGTAAATTCATGCAGAAGCCCTCAGGTAAACCTCAACAATTTTCTCTCAATATTGGTACATTTTTGAGTGAATACAAGAGTCACCGAACCCATCCCGAGTCAATGCCCTCATCTAAAAATTGCAAAATTTTACATTCCACAAAACGCATACACGCGATTAACTGTTACTTTTATTTTTTTCGCACGGAAGAGCTGTAGCAACTCACAAGCATAAGCGAATGTTAAAACTTTGTGTATATATGTATATATAAACACATAATGTATATACATATGTCTAAACTATGTGTACATATGTGTGTATATACGTGTATATATATATATATATATATATATATATATATATATATATATATATATATATATACACATATTCATGCTGTTGCTTATTTCTATTCCATATACCTCCCTAATTTGTTTCACCTGTGTGTACGACATATACATTGAAGAGAAGACATTGACACAAGCTTATCCCAAAAAAATATGCCCCCTATGACATCCTTTGTCATATATATATATATATATATATATATATATATACATATATATACATTTCAATATGTGTGTGTGTAATGTGTGTATATTTGTATATATATAAACATACACATCATTATAATATATAAATAGAACACATATACAAACATACTACATACATGTACATGTTGTTCATACTAAGAGTGAATGATGTAGCTTGATTCTCAATCATATTACATAACACAAGGAATGTTGATACACAGGACACACAAATAAAGACAAGACAGTGTATAACGCTTGAGATTGTTTGAATTACTGGGTTTATCACATTTATTTTGTACCACTGTCGCTCCCGCCCCTCCTCACATCACAACAGTAGGGGGAGGAGGTGAAACGGGGAGAGAAAAGAACACACATTTCTCTCTGGGGGGCTGCCAGCAAGTTATGGTCTATACGGGTAAAAAGGTTTGAACACATCTCGTACACCAGAAACAAATCGGCAACACAACCAGTGGGTGTATTAATAGTGGCCATCTGCAACCACTATTGCAAATAACCCTAATATGAAAAGAAAGAAAGAAAAAAAAGAACATGCACACTTCAACAGATACACTGCGTGTAATCCCAACTGCTGTACTGTTACTAACTGTATAATTGCCTCTGTAATTATAAGGTTATCTAATCTGTTTGAGTTCATTCTATTTTTCTCTCACTAATTTGCTGTCTTTTCATTTTCCTTCCCACTTGCCTGCCTTTTAGCACAAAGATCACATGATTTACTTTTTTTCTTCCATGCTACTGTTTTCCATTCTCTGCTATGAAACTGTAACAGAAATAGGGTCAAATAATTGTACTTTTGTAAACATGAAAGCCACTAATATCGACATAAAAGTCTCCATATTTCAACCAGATGTCGCCAGGCTGGCTTTTTGTCTGCCATTTCTGCGAAAAACAGGGTCGTAATTTGAACTCGGGATTGAAAAGTCAAAACTTTCTAATCACCGATTGCGTGTTGCCGGAAGTGCCATCAAACTCACAGTTTCAATTCCTGTTTGAGCATTGGTCCATACCTTTTCCCATTTTACTACACATACACCAAAAAAACAAACCATCTTCTTACTTCAAGCTGTCGATTCTACATTTACTCCGGAATGATCGATCAATACACTTCTTCACACTTCTTCCAACTCATGTTCACGACAGGTTCACAACGTATAAATCTCATGTTGGGGAAAAAAAAAATAACAACAAACAATACAGAAATAATTGAAAATAACAGCAGAAAGAGATATTCAAATTGTTCCATACCTTGATAAATGCAATGTTAATATTGACAATAATGAATAGATAATAAGCATGTTTTACATGATTGTGATTACCACATCTCAATTGGGATACCAGGATCCTAAACCAATCTACATCATTTACAAATTTCTCCTCGCATCACATACACCTTCTACAGTCTTTGATAAACATACCTCTCATTTTGTGGGCAGCAGTGGTCTGGCTTGAAAGAACCATTCCATTCAGGTATTTTTCACACAATTCATCTCAGTTGAAAAAAGAAACACTTCTCCCTGCGCAAATTTCAGACATCGGTCACAAATTCTTCCGATTCCAGTCAATTCCTCGCTACAAACCATTCACCTGAAGTTCCACGCTCATCGCAAATTTCTGAATGCTGACAACGTATAATATATGCAAATTGATTTATACTCTGGGAATTTAAGCTGGGCTTCAAACAAAAAGATTTGAATATATACCTGGCTTTGTTTTCTGTTAATCATTTGGACAATCACGTATGATTTCACATCACAGGAGCTGGGCGAGCAATATGCAGACATACTACAAAGAGCACAACATTCACTTGACATATAAAACACAAAACAATGAATCTAAAGTTATATCTTCCTGCTTTGTATCCACACCCCTATTAGTAGTAACAATTAAAAAAAAAATCTGAATTGTTTTCAACGTATGAAGTTCCTTCTTCAACTGTGGAATCAATCTAGGCTGCTACAGACTTATACTGGAATTTTCCATGTGTCATTTTCCTCAGAAATAAGCACAGACATTAATTTTTCTTTTTATGGTACATTTTATAAATGTGGCTGGAAATCAAAAAAATAGCGCAAATACTTCCACATCTCACAGATTCGACTGGCATGGCTGCCACTTCCCTCTCATCTTTCCTACTCAAAAGTTTCAAAAACACAAATATATTATCAATGACATAAAAAATACAATATGTAACTAGAGCACTACATATACCATTGACTGAAAAGTGAATAACTTTTCCTTTATTCCACTAATACAAAAAAAATATAGGAATAACAAAGTTAAAAACTAATTCACGAACTAAATCCTATCTAGAAAAAAATTCCTAAGTAGCTTTGGACCACATATAGAATTTCACGGAGGAAAGCTCAAAATCTTGTAAGTCCATGTCTCTTTTGTTGTTTTCTCTTTTTCCTGCCAAGTCTATAGTTATCTCTTCATCACTTCACAATCTGCAAAATTTTTTTTTATGTGTAAATGACTTGCACAGTTTATACGACTATATATATATCACTAGCACAGGTACCAAGTTTGTGAAGCGCCATTCTATTTCATCCCGTCATTCTCACACATGGTACCGTTCTGGCCAGTTTTTTTAGCTTTTACTCAACTACATTCATCTGACATCTTTGTGTACATATATATATAAATTCTTTTCTCTCCTCACACTCTCTCTCTCTCACTCTCTCTCTCTCATTTCATCAGATTAATCAGAAAATCCTGTAAATATCGATTCGAAAGAGATGCACTTGCCGCCTGAATGTTTTTTTGATGACATAATCATTTTGGTGTGCTTTTTTTCTCCCCTTCCTTCTCTCAATCCCAGCAAAAAAGGTAAAATATTGGAGTTAGGGTACAACTGTTTGTTTGGGGCGGGTACCGTCGGTCGCCTCCCACGATGTGCCGCACCACCTGCAGACGCAGACTGCCAATGCAATTTACATACCGTAGTAGCCTGGCTGTGCGCCGGGCATCATGTTAGGCATACTCGGTGCCATGCCAGGCATCATACCGGGCTGTGGTACCATGCCGGGCATGGCGCCGGGGGGCATGGCGCCGGGCGGCATCCCTGGCGCCATGCCTGGACCTGCGGTGATCATGAGCTGTGGCTCATCTACGAGAAAATAAACAGACATGAAAGTGATTTCAACAGTTATTAAGTGTCAGATGCACAGTCATAGATATATATATATATATATACACACACACACATATATATATATATATATATATATATATGTACATGTATATAGACAGCTCTCTTTACACAAGGTTGAAAAGGTCTTCATGTGCTTCCAAGTGGTGCAAACAAATCTTTGCACAGACAAAGGGAAGTAATATAATTATTTCATATTGTAGTAGTGATATTACTTCCCTTGGCACTAGCAAAAGATTGCATACAGAACTTGTGTACACATATTACAGACTACAACAATGTCAAACACTATCGTTGAGGGCAAAAAATCATATGTGGAATCCAAACATACAAATGAAAATTTCTCGCAACTGAACAGAAAACATGCAGTCAAAATAATCTATCCTATCATTATGTCAGTGAAAACTTGAAAACGTCTTGTGTTCAAGCAATTATTAGTGATTGTATGAGATCTTGCCAGACTTACAATATACAAGAGGTTTGTTCTCATTTGACAATCTTGTATTCAAGCAATTATGAGTGACGTATGAGATCTTTCCCCTTCCTTCTCTCAATCCTCAATCCTCAATCCCAGACCTACAATATACAAGAGGTTGGTTCTCATTTTACAATCTTGTATTTAAGCAATTATTAGTGATGAATTGAGATCTTGTTAGACTTACAATATACAAGGGGTTGGTTCTCATTTTACAATCTTGTATTTAAGCAATTATTATTAGTGATGTATTGAGATCTTGTCAGACTTACTATATACAAGAGGTTGGTTCTCATTTTACAATCTTGTATTCAAGGAATTGTTAGTGATGTATGAGATCTTGTCAGACTTACTATATACAAGAGGTTGGTTCTCATTTGACTGTTCTTCCTCTTTCCTCTCCTTCTCTGACTCTGCAAGCTTGTCAACCTGGGCATGGGAGAAAAAACAGCACTTTGTTGTTATTACTGTCAAGAATTTGTGAAGAGCCAAGATTGGCGAAAGAAAATGCAAATGGAAGTCGTTTTTTTTTTCTACACAATGCATTGGGTGCTAGTGGAAAATCATGAAAAAGTTAATGCCGAGAAAACGGCTGTTGGTTCCAGTTCACAGTTTCATGCCGCAAATATTTCTGGTTTTGCAGTAATTGTCTCACATTTTATAATGTCTGCCTTTCCTAATATCTGTGACATTACTACGTACGACCCTTTCATGGTCAGACATATTATAGCTTTATAAATCATTCTATTTAAGAACAGGATCACTACAGCTTACCTAGGCTGGGGTCAATACAGTACAGCTTTTATGTACAAACATGTTTTTCTTCTTCAGGAGATAACATACAGATAAAATATAATTTTGTCGTTATCCGTACCAGTTTATATCAATATGACCCTCAGGAATTACTTAATTTTAATGTTATGACTGATAATCTGCAGATACTTCTCATCAACACTATACATATATGAAATGATCCATCCAGGCATATCTAAAAGCGATTTCCTACTTATCACCTGGGGTGACAAGACCTCATTTCTCAGTTTGTGTGTATATATATATGCATTGAAAATCATCCTAACTCAATTTTGAACATCACAAATACTGATCTGATTATCAAATCACTTTAATTATTACTGTAATAGAAAAACTATGTTTCTATATAATTTGATGTCAACACTGATTTTTTTTGGTGAAAATGAAGAAGCTTCTTGCTCTCCTAAAAATTCATGATTCTGGAGATACACGGTCTTCGTCACCACCACAGGGATGTTTTATGTAATGTCCATTGGCTAACCTTTGCCAGGTACTCCCGCATGACCTGGACCATGTAGGGCATGGCGAAGTTCATGATGTTGTGCCGCCACGCCAGCTCAAGGATGACGTCCGGGCGCAGGAGGTCGTAGCAGTTGAAGAGCGAGGCGCTGAAGCACTCGTGGTTGCCGGCCTCCAGGAACCAGTTGACCAGCTCCTCGGCGATGTCGATCTCCCGCGACTCGCTGGCGTACTGCATGGCATCCTGGGTAATTAATGGGCAGAGCCAGCAGTGAAAGTGTGAGAATGGTACACACCCAATGATATCTGTCTTCACCAAAGCATTTTGCAACGTCACAATATTAAGTCTACAAGACATAATTCAATGCACCTTCCTTCATTCTTCTTTCTTAGTAACCTTAGACGTGAGCAACGTTGGAAGTTTGGCTTGAGAGAGCTAATACATGCTTAGCAAATTCCAGTGACACACAACCGTGACTGAAGCGGCACTACAATTGACACAAATATTCATTCCCTCAGTAAGCATTCACACATTTTACATTTACTAAACATACAAACAAGTGAAGAGTTTGTTCGCAAAAACCGATAAGTCCATATTTGCCAAATGGAGATATTTGCGATTAAAGGTCAAGAAAAATAAAGAGAATAATAAGAAAATTTTTGCTTCTTTTGACCATAACTTTAAAAATGTAAATTCATATGTAGTGACCAATATATCATTTAAAAGGTATTATTTTGTACTTTATGACAGAGATCGTACTTTAAAATCTTCAAAAATGGACTTATCGGTTTTTGCGAACAAACTCTTCAAGTGTAATGCCATCTTCTTTTTCTTTCATAAAGGAAACATAACTAACCACGAAAAATACTAGTACAGCACACTGCACAAGCTAAGTGAATAATCTCTTTAACATATTGCCATATCATATCAGAATAAAACACACAAAGAATCTAACAACCTAGAGTAACAGTTCTACAACCAGCCCTACTCTTGTGAAATGCCCGCAACATGAGCTTACACATTTTGTCCGACAAATTACCATAAAGTTCCGTGTATAAGACGCACTATTTTTTCGTCAGAAAACGTTGAAAATCGGGGGTGCATCGTATACACGGGTTCAGTCGAATCACGGAAAAAAATTCGTCATGTACACCCAATTTTATAAGGCCAACTTGGGGTCATGTATGCCCATCGACATTTGGAAGGTAAGCAATCACTAAAACTTACGGATAAAAGAGCGATCTTTCAATCTGGACACACACAAAAGCTGCAAATACGAGATAAACTTACATCGGCCTTGAGCAGTAACGATGTATCAATCTGGCCATAGACAACAGCTGTAACAGCACTGCTGTACATGCTACCGATGTCAGTCTACCAAGCTACCAACAGCCAACCTAGTAGCTGGAATACGCGATGTACAGGTATCATTACTGAATTACCGATACCGTAAAACTTATCAATGTACTAGTATCAATATGGCCATAGACAAAAGCTGTGAAATACGGAGTAGGATCGACACTATGTCACCGTAAATATGAACGATGTGTGAAGCATGCATGCATATCCATGTCGTTCGTTTGCTCTTCATTTCACGAGTGCGAGGCCAGCTAGCTAGGATAGCATAGCTACACTGTAGCTAGCTAGCTAGCTAGCAAGCCTTTGGCAAAGGCAGCAGTTGCAGAGAGGCTTTTGCAATGGACTCGCGTGCACACAGCGATCGGATCGAAGCGCGCTTGCCCGTTGCGCGCTGTGTGTGCAAGTCCATTGCTCTCTGTGTGCGTGTGCTGATATTATAGCGAGCTGCCTTTTGCAAAAGGCTAGCACTGTGCATACAAGCATGGTACAAGAGACACACATGTTACTGGTAACAGTGCATGAGTGTAATTACCGTACGCACCGTACGTCTTGCCGTATGATCCCTCTGCTACACTTGTTGATGTTTTTCTTATTTTTCGTAATGAACCTTCCAGTCTGACATGCGTCAATATGCGAGACACCCTCTGCTATGTATGACAGCAAAGATCGTACTGTACACTCATGAGTACGATGTGCATGACACAGGTACCACGATTGAAAGGTGAAACAATAGCAAGTGAGTACCGAGACAAGTCTCGCATTTTGCGTCTTCCATATTTTGTTGATGTCCGATGAATACCGTTAAAAGAAAATATAAAAGGAAACGAAAAATAGAGCAAATACATGCTGCATTCTAGGGAAATTTTGAGCTGAAATAATATGTATGACACACGCAATATTTGCGTGGACATTTTCGTGCTTCTTTTTTTTTTTAATTTTAGGTCCGAAATTAGGGGTGCGTCTTATACACGGAACTTTACGGTAACAATAATCTACCTATGAAATCCCCTCTCACTGAACCTGCTGTAAAGGGAATCGTTATTGTTTCAGCTTATCCACCTACACATTTTAATCCTATCTGTGCCAGGGACTTAGGACACTGTACAATGCTATGGGGTTTCCTACACAAATTGGCCCTCAGAGCACTTAAAGGGTTAGAGAGCTGCACGCACCTTGAACAGCTTATCCTTCTTGCAGAGCTCCACGGCCTGCTTCCAGCGGTTGTTGCGCTTGTAGAGGTACGCGGCGATGCGGCGGAACTCGATCAGCTCGTGCTTCTCCAGCGTCTGAGCCAGGGCGATGTTGTCGAAGTTGTCGAAGGCGTCGATGGACGCACGGAGTCCCTGGTAGTCTTCCTCCTCGATCAGCAGGTTGTTGAGGGAATCGTTGATCGCCTGTGGATGAAGTGAGAGGCACGTGATAATGCGACTTCTTCACATACTGAACCCCTCATTTAAATTGACACTCACTTTATTACAGTGCATGCTCATAACAATGCACAAGGTTATGATGAAAATCTCAGTAAAACAAAGTAAAATTCATGTCTGAAAATTATTAGACATGTATCTGTTCATACTTTGTTTGGCTATAACAAAATTTTGACAAAGGGAAAGAAACCGTTTGTACCAAGGATTTTGTTATAACAGGAATCGCCTCTATCGATAATGTTACAGTGCATTGCAATCTGTGAACTTTGATCGAGTTGTCACAATAAATCACAAAGTCAAGTCTGTTCTCAGCAACTCTTCCTCTTATACAACGTGTGTTACCTATCAAATATCACAATGCTCAGCATTTACATGCAGTCTTACATTACACATTATCCTCAAAACATATGAGTTAAACATACAGCTCTAGTTACAGATTACACACAAGGCATGTCATCTTGGCCAAGTGGCCAGAGCAAGAGGCGAGGCTCACCTTGTTGTTGTGGTTCTGTACTTGTCTGAGGTATGGTTTGACCAATGGCAGCTGGTTGAGCTTGGAGAAGAGTCCGACGGCGCGGGTGTGGTCCATGCGAGGTATGAGGACCACCAGCAGGTCGTTGAGCAGCATGGGTTTGTAGTCCAGGTAGAACTGGATGGCCTTGTAGTACAGCTCTATGTTGGCAACCTGTGACGGGAGGCAGATGACACACAAGACTTAGGTTTGGCCCAGGACAAAGCTATAACATGGAATAATGAGACTGTTAATGTGTAACACTTTGTGGTATAGGAAGAAAAAACATGCTCCACTTTCGCTCCACTTGAAAATGGTGTGAAAAATATCTTGCCAATGTATATACATATATTCTTAGAACTAATGGTAGATAATTTTCACTCGTTTTGTAGCTGGTAACATACTACTGTCTCAAAATGAAAGGACTCTGGGTTTGAGGGACATAATTAGTATTCTTGGATGACTTACTCATATTAGAATGACCTAGATACACTGTATCCTTTAATCAACTCTGGGTTGTGCAAACACTTGCTGAATATGCCGGTCAAGAATGTCATCGATGACTAACAGTCCGAGCAAGAAGTCACTCATTTGACAGTTTTTGATCTCTTCTTTACACTAAATTGCCAAAGCAAAGATCAATCGCTTTATCTGGAATCAAATGTCCCATTCATATTATTCAAACTGGTATTTCATATATTTCATGTTTTCTGGAGAAACTTTGCTAACCTTTAGATACAGGTAAAAAATCAACACGAACATCTCATTTTTTTTTTTTCCAACTGTGCAAAATATAACCAACAACTTCTGCAAACAGATATAAAGAACAGTACTCTGGAAAGTGTTGGTCATCGTATTGATGGTCATCAAACTGATGGTCATTCCTCACCTTAGTGATGACATCCTTGAAGTGGCTTTCTCTCCAGGCATCGGTAGGGTGCGCCATCATGGTTACTATGGCGTTGTCATACTCCTCATACTTGTCATACAGGAATACAAGTTCTGCCCATAGATGTGCCTGCTCTGCAGCCCGCAAGACCTACATTTCCAAATACACACGTTAAGAACAAGGATTAGAGATATATCAAGCACCTTCACTTTGCCATACATTCGGAGGAAAGCGAACAAGACCAGCATACCACAGAAGTGGCTAGGATTACCTCTGTCATTTGGGGAAAAAAATGATGCATTAATATAAATGTGGGTGTCTTGAACATCTCATCCACCACATAGTATAAGTCATGACATGTTCAAGATTGAAAGCAGGGTATAACATATTAACACTGCATCTTGCCCTATTCCTCTAGAAATAACTCCTTTCCTCATTTCATATCTTCCTTACATTCCTCCCTCAACTTTTCCATACTTTCTCATTAACACCTTCTGCATTCCTTACCTACATACATCCCTCAATATCTTCCATCTCCTCCCATAACTGTTTTTTCCTTCTGTCCATCCCTCCCTAAGTCACTCTTTTCCTTCTATTCCCACCCTCCCTCCAAGTACATTTCCTCTATCCTCCCATCCCTTCCTCTAGCTCTCCTTCACCTACCTCCTGCCCTCAGTCCAATCCTGTTCCTCTTCCATCCCTCAATCCATTCCATCCCTCCCTAAATCCCATCCTTCTCTCCATGCTTCATTCACTCCAATCTATCGATCTCTCTAACCATCTTTCCTTCCCTCCATCTTATTCCTCTCTCCCTTCTTCAATCATTCCCAATCCTCCACCTCCATCTCTTCTTTCTTTCCATCCCTCCCTCCATTCCATCAAGATCTCCTTTCTTTATACACTCCCATCCATCTCTCTCTGCATGCATCTTTTCCTTCCCTCCATTCCATCATTATCTTCCTCGTTCATTCACTCCCACCATCCCTCTCAGCATCTTTCTTTCCGTCCTTCCATCACTCCCTCCATTCCATCAGTATCCCCCTTCTTCATTTACTCCCAATAATTTCACTTCTTCTTTCCATCCCTCCTTTACTTTCCTCCATCCCATCAATCCATCCTCCCTCACCTTTGGAATGTTGACGCGAGACCAGAAGAGCTCCAGGTGCTCCCGCATCTTGGAGGGCTTGTACTTGGAGTAGAGGATGGCCAGCTCAGTGAACATGCCCATGTGGGCCCGCTCCAGGCCCAGGGCCGCCTCCAGCAGCTGAATCAGCTCCTCAAAGTAGCCCCTGTCTTGGTAGTAGTTGATGAGTTCCTCCAGCTCGTCGGCATGCACCACGATGTGGAGACCGCACATCTGGGCCAGGCGGAACTCCTCGCCATCCACACAGGAGAAGCAGACCTACGGGGGTAACAAGTGAGTTGGGTAGCAAGAATTAACCCCTTTTTGCTTCCGGAAACAAGGCATGTCATGCATTGTCTCTTTGGTCAATGGTTAGATCTCAAAGGCAGTAGGCAATGAAAGTAATTGCCATTCCATGACAATGCAAAACTGTGATATGAAACTATAGTGACAGATATCATTTTCAATCTGCGATGTACCCAATTGAGCAACATTCAACAATAAAATTGATCAGAGCCCTGTTTCTAACATGGAAACCATATCGAGTCAAACAATGAACCGAAGTTAAGACAGATTCGAGATCGGATCTAGTTGGGAAGAATACACAGGCATTCAAAATGTATTCCAGAAAACGGCAAGGTGGGCGCAAGACATGATTCCCAAAGGGCTTAGTGAGACAGTCCCTAACTTCTGAGGACTGATTGATCTCAAAACTGTTTTTAAGATCAGGTGAGGTGAACCTAGGATTAATTTTAGAGCTTAGCGAAACAGGCCCTATGGCTTAACATAGCAAATCCTTTGGTACTCATCTATAAATAACACTTCCTAATGTGTCATAATCCATGGGTGATAACCCATAACTCTATACATTCAAGCATGAAGTGTATAACTTATGCAACAGGCGGTAAGAGCAGTACGTCCACCATTACTAGACAACGAGCGACACTACGGTCTCACCTCCTTCCACGTGCGAGTGCTGTTGGCCTTGCGGGCACTGTCCACGGCTGCCTGGTATTCACCGAGATGCACCAGGGTGGATGCCAGACGGGCGAAGTTGGAGACGTTGTTGAAGAGAAGCTTGGCAGCCTCGTACATTCCTTCATTGTAACACCGGTCACCAACCTGCACAGTATGGGATATTCGTTGTAAGAACTTCACATCAAGCAATACTCAGACCTTCCGGACTACTTAGCTACTCTAAAGCAAATATGAGAATAGAGCAGCATAGGGCACTCTCCTTACATCGCATATAATTATAACAAAATTTCCTTTAAGTGAAGTACAAATTCAGGTCTCAAAATTATAACACGAATATTTCATCGATCTAGTTTAAACTAAATGTCCATATAACAAAAGAAAACTACCGGTTGTGAAGACTTCAATGTAATGGGAGTTGACTATACTCTAGACAAGAAATTTGAGGGAAAGCCTTCATTTGCACAAATTGAATCACACACATATTGCAATTCATCTTCAATTACTTACACAGGAAAACTACACAAAGTCTAAAACAGTTATGAAAGGCATAAGATTGTGTGATAAGAGAAACTTCATCCCTCCGAAAAAACTTGTGTCCTCTTCATCCAACATCACCATAAAATGCAGACACACATACAAACAAGCACACACACATTATTGACGAGGACCATACCTGCTGGATCTGGGCATGGTTTGGTCCCGAGATGAACTCTTCCAGGTCTGCCAGGCGGTTGGTCTTGGCGAAAGCGAAGATGAGCTCCGTCTCCACGTAGGCGTCGCGGGCCTTCTTGCGGGCCATCTGGAGGTAGCGCACCAGGTCTTCCCAGTTGCCTGCAGGGGGGTGTGGAGGAGAGAGAGACCCCATCAAAAGTGGTGTCGATAAATCAAACCCCATAAACCAAAGCCATGCAGTAAGATACCAGCATCTTCACCGCTTCACTGAGGCTAATCTGAAAGCAAAAGCTGTCTCATTCAGGCTAGAGTACGCACTTAGATGTCTTTCAAGGGCTGACAGTTTGAAATGCGACCATGACACAGAGCAAAAACAGTCAAAACTTCAACAGAGGTCGATTTCTAAATACAAATCTAACTGGTAATATCAGCTAAAATTGAATGACCTACTCGATTATCCGACTAGTGAAATAACATACATACATTCAGTTCAGACCAAAGACAATGAAATATCTTTGAATAATGATAAAGATCTAATCTAAGCTTTCGTTGTGATAAGAAGATTTATCTCCTTTGTAGCGACATCTAGTACTGTAAGAAGAGGACAGGCCAAAAGAAAAGATACATTCATCTCAAGAGACGGAAAAGTGACCTTCGACTGACCTGATCCCGATGCGGCTTCAACCACCTCGAGGTATGTGGACGGATCGTTGGCCTTGATGTACGAGTCAATTGCCTCCTTGACCATACTGGCTTTGATCTGGGCAGCAGCCAGTTGACTCCACACGTCGGGCTCGTTGCACCGCTCCGCAAACTCGTAGGCACGGTCCAGGTTCTTTATGTGCTCAATCAGGACCTAGGGATCAGAGGGCAGAGGTTACAATTTTGAGGTCAGTTCATGAGGTCATGTAGACTCGTAGAGATTACGTGCCATATATGTGTCATAACTGGCACTCCATATCTAATTGGTACTACACCTGTCTTAAAAACGACACAAAATACTGAACACATAGGGTATTTTCATATACAACAGGTATGGCATAAACTGTAACTCTAAAACATTGAGACAAATTTTTAATTGCCTTTTAGATTCACAGCCTCCACAAGTTTTCATTCAGCATGACCCCAAGGTTCAACCCATATCTTTTGCAAATGTCTGTATTTCTGTACAAAAAGGTAACCCTACATAGACTTGTTAACAAGGAACAGGTGAAAATGTTGCTCAGTGTTACAAAAACACACACAAAACTGCTGTCTGAATGCAATAAGTCATGTACATTCAATGAACTGGCTACCAGCACATCACACAAGTCCTCCCTCATTAACTTATTAATCCCTGATTCAAGCAGCATGACGAAAATTACCTGAATGGCAGATGTGTTGACGTCAAACTTCCTAAAGATGGCGAAGGCCTCCTCGAAGAGCTCGCTATCAATAGCAATGTTTGCGATGTCGGGGGCGTCGTAGTTGTCCAGGCGGTTGATGTACTCCATGACGCGGGTGCGGTCGGCCTTGATGGCCGTCAGAATCAGCAGATTCTGCAGGTTCCTAGTAAAGTGATGGGACAGGGGAAGGGAAAAACATGACAGTCATGTCACGGAGCCCTTACACAGCTGTGAATACATTGACTGGAATAAGGTTTAATAGGCCTGAAACACCATCAGTCAGTTTTCACATACTGTACAGCCATTTCACAATGTTATGATGCTCACAGCTAGCGACTTATGAAATAAGACAACTCGTTTCACTAAGAAGACAACTGGCTCCAACCTACAGAGCACTCATACTTATTCAAGAGGAGCTGCTAAGTTTCTGGCACAAATAAGCTATATTCAACTACAGTGACAGTGAAGTTCTTACAGCATATCATATCTACAGCAGGGGAGAGAGGAGTGACGCCAATAACATGTTTTGATCACAGATACAGATGCACCTCTCATGTTGAAATAGGGAAAGAGGAGCAATTACTCATACAGTGCAGTGATCGCCTAGAATATTTACCCTACCGGAGAGCTCACATGTCGGAAACATCAAATACAAACATGGTCCGTGGTTCTACATATCAGGAACATCCGCACGAGACATTCACTGAATCATTGAAAATAACAGTAACACACCATTCACATGGAATATTGGCACATCACATCTAAGGCAACTTACACAAATGGGGGATTACAATATATGGCACCGGAGCATGCAGGTGCAATCTGCTGTCCCCTGATACCATTATAACATCACACATGCATCATTTCAGCCTCACAAAAGGAGTGAGGAACGTACCTGTGGTCGCTGAAGACCGAGTTCTCCAGCACAATCTTCTCCAGGAGCTCGATGAGCTCGTTGGGCAGGTCGGCAGTCATGAAGGCCTTGACGGTCACCGAGATGTCCTCTGGATCTTGTGTCTCAGACAGTGCAGTTTGTACGATCTAAATCGACAGAGAGAAGGGAGAGAGCTGTAAATTAGTCTGGCATGAAGAACATAAATATTTCTTGCTTGGCCAATGACAAAAACAGTGTGCGTAACAAGTGGGCTTCTTTATCCTTCAGAAAAGGAAATACATGGTGTGCCCATTCATCTTGAGAACTAATGAGCTTGTTAAGCTGGACAGACATTCAACAGGAGTGGAATGAGCCAACTACCACCTCACACAAGCATAATCTTTCACAAGAGTATTAACTCTTGGCAATAGTGCAAGGATGATTAGAATGATGAATTAGAAAGGATGATTACAAAAGCCCAAATACTCGAGTAGCTGATGTTTCTAAGTGAGATCAGCAAACAATGAATAAACATCAATCTCAAAATATGCTCTACTTTCAAAAATATAAACACATTGTCATTATTGGCAGGGCTACAACATTAACGTGTCACACAGACTCAGGACATATGGTTCAATAATGATGCCTCCAGCAACAAACATGTGTAGAGACACAGGTAGATGAAGACGACAAGCCACTACCAACCTGGTCGATGAGCGGCCTTCGGTATGGGTTGTCTTCCTGCAGCACCTCGGCCCAGAGTTCCTGGTCGCGTCGCCGCACCAGGTAGCGTGCCTCGCTCTTGAAGAGGGAATTCTCGTTGCAGACGTTGATGAGCTCGCGGTCGCACTGGCCGCGCTCGTAGGCCACACAGGCCAGGTGAGGATCGCGCTTCTCGCAGTACTTGCCAACAACACGGCTGTCGTAGAACTGGTTTTCTCTGCAGTGAACAAAGAGTTTGGACTTCATGATACGTGCATGCCAACCTTATACACAACAGTGCATTATTCTGAGGGCTGAACATGCATTTTTAAGGGGAAGAACAGTATTTTCAATGTAGCCTGAAATCAACTTAACCTACGAGGCAAACTATTCAACCACAACCTAAATTGTAGTGATTTATAGTAGTAGTTGTAGTTGTATCTGTAGTAGTTGTAGCTGTGCTTGCTACTGTTTGTAATTACCATTATCACTTTTGTTGATGGAGTTTTTGTAGCTGCATACACCATTGCATTGTCATTGTCTTTGTCACTGCTGTACATGTTATGTTCAGTGTCATTAAGTTGTGATGGGATTTTTCTGTTGACATGAGGAAATGTTTGGGGTTGTTTTTCCAATCTATGTAGATCTTGGCCATGGCATTGTCACTGTCTTTGTCACTACTGTATACATCATTACCACCAGTTTTCTCACTAACCTGAGGAAGCGTTCTGGGTTGTTGTTTGAGTCGATGTAGATCTTGGCCAGGGCATTGTGGGTGGCAGGCTCTGTGCTGCCCTCGTGGATGCGGGTCTCTAGCCAGGGCAGGAGGAGCTTGAGGCGGTTGCGCTTCTCCACCTCCTCCACCAGCTCGTCGGTGGAGAACTGGCCGCGCACCACCATGATCAGGCTCTTGATGATGTCCTCGGAGCAGTCGACGTCCAGCAGACCGCCGATGACCACCGGCAGACGAGAGGGGTTGACCTGATGTCCAGAGAAAAACAAAAACAAAAGTGCACAAACTACTCAATAACCAAATCAATCATCGCATAAATGTCCAAACAAATTATCATGCATCGGCATTGATAAACATACAACCACAACTACACTGTGGATATCACATTATGTCTCATTTGTAATGACAGCAGAGACAAATAGAAACCACAGGGATAAAATCAGTTTCATGTCACGTCATTTGTCAATCTCAAAGATACAGTCAATTATTACAGAAACATATTAGACCTTCAGATAACATTTAATGGTTTCAGTCAAGGAATGATTCTCATCACATGCAGATGCAACACAAAAAGCAGCATGGAAATGTTAATGTCTGTCACATTTGAAATGCCTTTATTCAAAAACACAAGTAAATGTCTTTAAAATTCAGAATGCATATGTATACTAAAACCAAAAAAGATTCTCCAGGGTTGTGGTTTTCTTCTTATCTCTTTTTTGGCTGACCTTTTGAACGTAGATCTCAATGTACTTCTGCAGGTTGTTGCGGTAGAGATAAAGAACCAGGTCGTGGACGAAGTCGAAGCGGTCGCAGACAATGATGAGGGGCAGCTGGTCAGTCAGTTTGGCCTCCTTCAGGAAGTTCTTGACCCGCTCGGGGTCGTAGCAGTTGCTCTCACGACAGATGCGCTCCACCTCCTTGATCTGGCCGGTCTTGCAGGCAGACTGTTTGGTAGCGGGGGTGAAGAGACAGGACTTTAGACAAGGGCAGATGACTCCCAAATTTTTATAACAGAATACCCAAACTCTTAAAGGAGACCTCCGGATAATTTTCAGACTTTTACATTTGAACAACTATGAATTAGTTAGACAGAATGCAGACTTTCAGAATCTATAGTGATTGGGTTGAGGAATAAGAGTGTTTTCAAAATTTACAACAAATTGCAATGAATAAGGATGATGACATGGCAGCCTCACCATAAGAATGCATAATGAATGGCATGCATACATTCCACACAGGTGATCTTGTTAAGCAAGTGGTATTGTAATGGAATTACACTGCTGCATTTCTGAAGTATGTGAGGCTCCTATGTCATGAACACAGTTCAGTGTAATCTGTTTAAGATTTTTCAGAGTATTCTCTGCTCAAGGACCACAATAAATTCCACAAATCTATACATGGAGCTGTTGATTTATGTACTACATGAAGTGAAATTATGAAAATTGTCTGGAATGCCCCTTTAATGAATTGACATCCACAAGTTATTATCTGCTTCCCAATATAAAGGGACTGCACCCAATGTCAAGTACATTGAATTATTGTCTACACATCTCTATATAAGAATCTCCCCATTTAAAGAGACAAACACTCTTAGCATGATGCCCTGCTTGCACTTTGCACAGGCAAAGGAAATGTATGAAACAAAAAGGTTGATATCTATATATGCCATTTCATAACTGAAGGATTCTTATATACAATCAGAAATTGATGACTGCCATCTTTAGGTCAACTCAAAGGGGAGAAAAGTGAAAGTATAAACAAACTATTTAAGGAGCATACACAAAACTGAAACTACGATCATTTATAAACTATACCTACTATATCAAATAAGAGTGCACTTCACGGGAATAAAAACTAAGATGAAGTGCGATATACAGTTCTTTCTTCTTTTCACACCGATAAGCAAAGTGATCAACAAGAAAACTTTTATGCTACATCTTGAAGACTTGCCAAGTTCTTGAGCTGATATTGGGAAAGAGATAAAGTGGACATGTTGGAAATGATTACGAAGCACTGGCCCACTGAAAGCCACTGACCAGCACTTGTCTGTCACACCATGGGGTTACTCTCTGGAGATCTACGGCTGCCTCTCTCACATGGACATAGTAGAGAAGGCGTAATGTGCAACATCTCCATTGAATTACAACTCTATAATCCACAAGGTCCTCATGAGACAAGATTTGAATGCAAAATTACTCTCTCCTTTACCCGTTACTTACAGGGATAGCAGATATCTATTGTACGAGCAAGTGTGAGCGGGTATGAGAAGAGCTGATGGGTTAAACACATCAGAGATGCCACACCCGGTTCAATGGCATTTGCTCCTGCGACAATTGCTCCCATGAAATATCTGCCCGCTAAAGCCATACATAACTTCTACCGACGAACGTAACCCTAATCCAAATCCTAATCCTCACATCAAACTAAACCTAAAACCCTATCAAAACCCTAACCCTAAGTCCTTGGAGAAAATAATATCGGAGCAATTGTCGCAGAAGCAAATGTCGTGTCACCACCCCGCCCACTCACCTGGATGTACTTGAAGTGGACATCGGAATCCTGGCTGAAGTTGACGATGGAGCCCAGGAAGTAGAAGAGGCCCTCATAGCTCTTGAAGACCTCGAAGATGTCGATGAGGGCCGTGGTGGTGAGCTGCTCGTGGTACTTGGTGGCCACCTGCACGCAGATCTGGAGGTTCTGGCGGATGTTGGCAGTCAGCATGGCCTTGATACACTCCAGGGAGTCCTCGACGGACAGGGAGCCAAAGTAGTTCACCAACCACTGGGTGGGAATGGGAGGAAAACAAGGCAAGGATGATCACTTGAGTTACCAGGAAACTCACAGTAGGTTTCAAATCTTAATATACTGCCACAAAGCAATTTTATCTTATTTTAGGTTCTTTTTTAATCGTCATTATTTGCTTTAGGCAAGTCACTTCAGCAGGCAAAACCCATCAGCCTGTCATATCATTTGACCCAGTTGCTTCACTGCAATAAACCTCCCCATTACTGTCAAATATAGCAGTTGTGTAATTTATAAATTCAACTCTCTTATTCAGGAAGAGTGCCTTCCCCTTTGAATGTCAACATCATAAACGGATATGCACACAATAAAGATGCACACACATACGTAGAAAAAAGAAAGAATTTCCATTTTTTTTTTTCAGATTTTGATACTCATTGATTAGACACTATGAATAATATCAAACAAATTCCAAAGACGATGGGGTTGTCTGCCATATTCATCACTTACATCTGGGTTCAGGAGGTGAGTGTGGACGACAGCTCGCTTGATGTCATACAGATCTGTGTAATGCTCCAGAGCCTGAAGAGGGAGAAATGATAATGAGGATTCAATGTTTAATGGGATGTTTGTATGCATGAAGAAATAACAATGCATGTTTCATCCGATCTGTTGAAAAGATTACCTGATGACACACAAGAACAAATAAAAAAGGCAGGTAATGGTACTGACATTTTTGGTCAGCATACTGTAACAAAGGTATGTAGGGGAAATTCTGCTCACATACTTTTCTTTGCCATGCTCAAATATTGGAATTCGCAAAGCTAAGCTCCACTGACATAGAAAGTTCTTTTCACACAGAGAATAGGTGGTTTATCCATGTGAACAGACAAAGGAACTCTTGATAGAATTAGTCAATGATGTATCATTTTTAACCCAAATGCTGTTCTTGACTGCCTACCTCATGATGAGGGTCAAATGATTGGGGACATGGTAGAGATGCATACAAAAGTTGGCATCTGTGTAATCATTGCATTTTACACTCAAATTTCAACAAAAGTCTGGAAAAGGCAAAACGCTAAGGCCACCAATCTAGAAGCACTCAAATACAAGGTGTCATTCTAGCTGATGCACTATCAAGAGATGGTTAAAAATGACAACAAATAAATCGCCTTACCCTCTGCAGAAGTCCTGCCTTCTCACAGAGCTGGGCGATGTGGGCGCGGTCGTAGTGGGTGAACATCTGGTTGCCAAGGATGGCATCGGCCACCTGGGGGGCGGAGAGGAGGTTCATCTCCAGGAGGCGGGTCTGCAGGTGGCCCTCCGAGGGGCGGTTGTTCTTCAGGGCATCCAGCAGGAAGGAGGTGCACGGCTGCACCAGGTTCTGCTCCATGAACACATCCACGATCTGGGGGCACAACAGAGACAAGGTAATCATTGCGCTGCACACTCAAAATAGCCACAAAAGTCAGCAACAGATAACAGATGATGTTCTTACTGACTTTTTACATTGACTACATAACATTACATTGACCATGGCATGAACTACTTTTGGACTCATCAGTACATCCTGGCATGCTTCATTCACCAATTGTGGCACAGATGTTGTTAAACTCATTGTCCATTAACACGGGTCATGTTAACACTTACAAACACTATTCTACAGTATATTCTTGACCACTGAGGGTTACTGTAATGGTGTCTCACGTGGGTGAGTTTGTCTTACATTTAATATCACATGTATTTAATACAATTACATAGCACAAACTATATAAACATACATATCATATTACATAATCTTACTTAATATACAACTGCGACGCAAATACCCTTGCAAGATAGAACTTCCTGTGTACTTAAATGGCATTGGAAACTGTAAAAGACAGTATTACTCGCTTACAGAGAGTACAGAATGCTGCCTCTAGACTTGTGTACCATGTTTGTTCACGTTCTCATGCCACTCCTCTTATACGTTAACTCCACTGGCTGCCAGTCAAAGCAAGAATATCCTTCAAGCTTCTCCTACTGGTCTACAAAGTAGTCAACAATAGAGCTCCAGAGTACATTGGGGAAAGTCTGGTACGACATTCTCACTCTAGGCGCACTCGTCTTTCATCATCCGTTACCTTCACTCAACCACACACGAAAAAACTAGCTGGCGATGCAGCTTTCTCTTCTTCTCCTCCTAGGCTGTGGAATAAGCTCCCTCCTCTTCTGAAATCATCACCAACACTTGATCATTTCAAACAAAACTTGAAGACTTACTTATTTTGATGTCCCTATATGTGCACTGGACTTGTACTGTCGCTGCCTGGTACTGTAAAAGTGGTTTCTTTCGCGTACAGATACTTTCGCGGTTTCTATCAGTGCCGACTTTTTCGCGTGCGTTTAAATTCGCGGTCGGCAAAATCTGTGAATTCACAGTCGGCAAAAACTGTTTCATTTTGCACATGAAAACCCAAACTATTATCAGATTATTCTTTTATTTATTAAATACAAATTACAATTGAATGCAGGCTTACCTAAAATCCCATATCTTGAGTATTTTATAACATGCTTGTACCTGAATTGCGCGGTATCGCTGTGTTGGTTGACCATCAACACACTCAATGCGCGAAATCTTCGTGTGAGCATGTGTGCAATAATAGCGTTGTAACAAGTGGCGAGTTCAAAACATTTTCACGTGATGTTAAATTCGCGGTTCAACCTCAAAGCGCGAAAATAACACCACCGCGAAAGAAACCACTTTTACAGTATTTTGTATACATTTTATCTCCTATGGCGACCAGGGATGACATCTCATAGCGCTTTGTATCCAGTGGAAAAGGCGCTCTATAAATGTCTACTATTATTATTATTATTAGAGCTTCTTACCATGCTGATGTCAGCCAGTGGCTCCTCATCCTGAACCATCATCTGAGCGAAGCCCGCCCCCTGGTCCGGGTTGACGCGCATCACGTTGCGTAGGAGGAAAATGTAGTCGGGGGTGAAGTTCACCTTCTTGGCGTACAGCACGATCTTCTGGAACTGGCCAGTCTCGGCAAAGCACTGGATCACCTGATTTGGGGAAATGGAGACGAAGAAAGACATGGGTTTAATACTAGGTTGCAACTGTGGAGACTATTAGCATTAAAGGTATGAAAAATCCCAACTTAACACATCATACAATCAACATTTATTGTATTCCAAAGGTTAACCTATATCAGAAATTTAAAAGAAAACAAAACATTTATGACCTGTTATACCAACTCAAAAATAAGTCCATACAAGCTTATGCAGACTAGGTGAAGTCTTGCTGGAGTAATTTCATGAATTATACACACATTAAAAAAAAATTAAAAAATCAGCTGAAGATACATCCAGCTCAGCATTGTTGTCTTTCAATAAGTCCATACACAGCTTCCAGTATGTGGGCAAGGTACAGTCCACAAATAGCACACGCAGACCAGGTGAAGAATTGCTAGAATATTGTACAACCTCATTGAATCCCAAGAGCAGACTTTATTCTAGCAGGCACAGGACCCAATCAGTCTACTGATTTGAAGATGGGAGATCAACTAATTAGTCCAACCACTACCATTTGAACTTGCTGGAGACAAATTTGTCAATGTCTGCTATACAGGGATAATACTGAGGTTTGTTGAAAAAAAAATCAGAAATCAAAATTTTCAGGTGATTTTGATACATGCAAAAAAGCAAAATGTGTATAGACTTGAGAAGAAAAAAAATCGGAAATCAGATTTAAATCTACAGAATACCATGCCTGGCTATACTAGGGTCATCTTCGTCTAGGTCTTCATTATGTTGCTGTTTTTGAAGAAATTACACCATGAGCCAAATATCAAAATAAGAGTTTTTCTTGGTAACTCGACTAAACTAAACTTGCATCTTATTCTTGGTTATGGTGTCCGTGACTTATGGCTCCTTTGGCAGTGAAAAGTCCCATATATGTAAAATCACTTTACTCTATAAACCATAAAACATGGCATATTTCTGATGTGTCACCCAACAATGAGTGATTCTGGGGTAATCACTCATTGCTTTGTAAAGTGATGATTACCTTGTTTGGAACACTGGCACGCAGGTAGACAGACAGAGCCAGTGTCGGGTCATGGGCCTTCACCAGATCACCAAGTTCTTCGCTGCATTCCAGCTGTCAAAGTAAGGACAAAAACACAATTGAAAGGCAATACCCACGGGTAAAACACATCTGCAATACATTTTTCATTCCCTACAAGCTAACAACAAATGATGCCACGTCTGCACCCCTGCACAGAGTAAATCCTGCTGATTCACAAAAATAACAATAAAAAATTTGGAGAAGTTGATGGCATCTCAGTTCAGTCATCTCTTGAGTCTCTGGTGACCTCCAACTTCATTTTAATACATGTCTTACAAATTTCACAGTCATAAAAACCAATGTCCATAAAGTGATCTCATTGTTCAATTAATCAACATAAGTGATAACCACTGATCTTCATGAAAATCTCTAAATCAAATTAAATATAAAGCAAAAAAAATTAACACTTTTCCAACTTGCAACAGTTTACATAAGCCTCTACTTATACGGCACATATATTTCTACACTTGCTGTGATTAACCAAATTGCATTTATTGGCTTTAAATCAAAATATCCTATGGAACTTAGAATAGGTTGGCTAAGAGACACACATTTCACTTACAAGTACCACAAAATACCTTCACACTTCAAAGACAAAAATGAGCAAATGGTGCATAATCTTCCAAGAGCCAAGAGGTTCACCATTTGATTTGATGTGATTTCATTTGATTTATTTATTTATTCTCTGTATGGCACTGCTTTACAATTCCATCAGTTTTCAGCAATATCAGCAAACATTATGACATATCCATATAAATGGTACTACACAGCATGGCATTTCATACAATTTCAGAAATTTTAACCACACACATATACATTCTCCCTGTCGAAAAAAACCCAACATATTTTGAGAGTCGAGAAGAATGAGAAGGGATTGACGGCTCACCTTGTCCTCCTTGAGCCACTTCTCCAGGAGCTGCTTACGGCCCTGCTGCAGCACAGGGCGGCAGAGCTCCAGGGACTCATACTTGTTGAGCTGGCCCTGGTCCAGCAGGATCCCAAAGTATTGGAGGAGGGGCGAGGTCTGGCCCGGCTGGGTGGGCACCTGCTGGAACCGCTGGATGGTCTGGGGGGTCCTCAGGATGCCCTGTGGGGGTGGGAGATCGAGGACGAGGGGAAGGGGTAAGATAACAGGTAGAACGTTAGCTGTTAGGTTACAGAACATTTAGAAGAGTAATGAATGGTGGGCAACATCAAAGTTTCATACAAAATTCAATACGACAAAAGATCATTCATTGAATGTGAGCATGAAATGGGTCATGAAAATTGCATCCAGGACCAAGGAAAGTAGACAAAAATTATGTCAATATCACGAATAACTTTTCTTTCAAGAAAGTTCACAGCTAAGTAGGGGTGCATATACTGTCTTCTTGAGTGATAACAAATAGTACCGTAGTATCAACTATGACGGGGCTATTAAAAATGGTATGATTGATGCTCATAAATTTGCCTTGAATTCCACTTTACCAATGAAATAAAGTGGGAAAGAAATGTCTACAAAAATGAACGTGATTCATTTGCAATGTAAATGAAACTTCATAAAAGAAGGACTTCAGCAGTAAACCCTGAAAATATCATCTCAGAATGTTCTATTACCCTGACATTGTGAAAACTGACCTTAGGAGCATTGGCCGCGACCTTGGCAGCCTCAGAGTAGTTGCCCTGCTGGAAGAGGGCGTTGAACTTGCGGACGAAGAGGTCCTCAGCGCCAGACAGGTTGTTGCGGACAGCGATGCGGAGGGCAAGGTCTGGATTCTGGAGGTTGTTGGTGATGTAGGGCACGATGTTCTCATCGTCCACACTGACCGTCAGAACCTGTGGGCAGCAGCATTTGACAGCAGGGGGAAAAAAAATGTCAATGAGTGACAGCAATGAGCCTCTACATTTCACTCGAACAAAAGAAACTTTTCATTGGAAAATATTTTAGTTGATTTCCCTCAATGATATACTTATGACAAACAGAATGGAATGTTTTTTGTGTTAATATTACAACATACACACAATTTGGATTTGTTTTGATTAACCCCACATTATGCAGGGGAAAATACCTGTGTGAAAGGAGAAAAAAAAAAAAACCCACAGCGATGACACTTAAGCATAGAGTTTGATTTTTGATAGTTTGATTTGGTTTGTTTCTGTTGATCTTTTTTTTTTTTTTGGAGGGGGCAGGGAGAGTGGGGATCTGCAACAATATGAAAAGATAAGTAAACATGATAAATCACTGTCTTTGCACATTGCTCTAAACCATCCCTAACCAACATTATCTGAAATCTCTTCAGATTGTTTCCATGGGTTGTCACAAAATGCCAACATCAGATACTTGAGAATTACCACATTCAAATAAACAATGTGGGCTACAGTAATAATCTAAATTTTTAAAAAAGAAAGAAAAGAGAAGAGAAGATGACCATCTCTGTGCAATTTGTGCAATCATATGATGAATAGAACATCGGTCTCATTTAACCTACAGTACAATGACATTTTCACACGACAGAATGGACAAACTTCATGCTTTACTCCTTGAGTCTGGAAAATAAAATGCAACATGTCCCTTTCAGCCAAATGCCAACCTGTCAACATCTATCCATTATACAAGGCCTGCCAGTTCCTTACGTCTTGACGCAAGGATAGACGTGTGTAGGTGTAAATGTCAGGAGAGCCAAGTTATCATGCACACAGCACTATTATCTCCACCTTGCACCTATTCATTCAAGGTTTCATGTGTGTATATACAAACTGTATTCTGAATGCAACCTACACACACCAGCATCAATAGTATGTCTGACACATGATAAGTGACAGCGTTGCGTGTTTAAATAGACCGTTTTTGTAATGTGTTTAAATTCAATACATGCTTTGTTCACAAAAAGATTGCCTAGGCAACCAAAAAGCTTGCCAGAGGCTTGCCCTGCCTAACAGCAACTGATGGACGATGAGTGAATTCCTGCCTAAGAAACTTACTAGATCGGTTCTGAGATACATTCAAATCTTATGTATGCTTTAGTCACAAAAGTTGCCCTTTTACAACCACAATGCTTGCAAGAGGCTTGTCCTACCTGGCAAACAACTATGCAAATTCCTGCCTATGGAAAGTAATGGGAGTAGGTGACTGAAATGTTTCATTAATGGGCTGTAGAATCTATAAATTGTAATGCATTGCAGAAATGGTCTGTTGGAGGGAGCAGGTGAATGAACTAGTTCACTACTAGGCTGAAGAAAAAGAAACATAGTGAATTTCAATACTTTACAAAAAGTCCATTATTCAGATGTAAATGTTTTATTTTGCATTCTTTTAAGGGAATGTCACAGAAGGATACAGACTGAAAGACTTCAGACCATTGCTTGGAGTTCTGTCTCCCTCCCCTTTTTTCAGGAGACTTCTTATTGTTCAAATATTTGTACCTTTTTTTTGGGGGGGGGGCAAATTCAATATGACTTTCACTTTCATTTTACTTCACTGAAAATTTGCAATACAATCCTTCACAACTTCTCTTAACCTCACTGGTATGCTTTGATACTATGTATCACGTCAAAAGTTAACATGTGTTGACACAGTGTATTTTCACAGTGATAACCTGTCCAAACAAGATTTCAATTTAGCACTACTGAGAGATGTCTGTTCCTATACATATCTGATCTCTGTGTTTGAAAGTATGCGTCTTTCAAACGTCCCAAACCAACCTGCTTTATTGTCAGCAACAATTCAGAGGACCCATTCATTTTTTGGGTTTTTTTTTTGTTCTTTTTTGACTGATACAAATCCTGTTTCCTGTGTGCATGACATTTATACCAAACAGAATTTGTCAAGCTTTAATACACGTACAATGTAAGAATGCGGGTGGATAGTAGCAGCAGGACTCTAATTCCATACATCAATCTGACAAAGCATTAAAGCTCTTTATGCTCTAAAGAGACAAAGAGATTTGTGCACTAGATTTTCAATATTCAAATTCACCGCTTTGGCAAACGATCCGCATTGCCTTTGTCCCAACAGTTATCACATATCGCTCGTGTACTACAAGCCCACATGACTATGAGTGGTAATGCCAAAAACAACACAGTCCTTGCACACACCATGTGCCAAACTAGAAATAACTCTGATGTGTGTTTTTGTCATCTTATCAAAACATTTTTGTCACAATGAATCCAGATGGGGGGGGGGGGGGGAATTGCCTAGTCGCTGCAGCAATTCAAAACATGGCTCCCAGCCCCACCCCCCTTAAAATGGAAAAAAAGAAGAAGAAAAAGAAGCAAGAAACAAGCAAACTCATGCATCACGCAGGAGTGACAATTACTTGGGGGAAGCCAGCACCCCCACGTGCTGCTGTGTTAACGGTAGGCCTCGCTCCAGTCTACCCACTAATCAAATTACCACATCACATCCTGTCTTGGCCCCCACACACGCACATCCACAACAGTCGCAGCACACCCCCATGTCGGAGCGCTGCTCCTGCACCCGCAGTGCCATTGACGGCTTCTAGATTTTCGGCTGCCATCGACTAGAAGGGCACGGTCATGACATCACCACAGAGCGGCAAGATCTGCGGCGAAGGCAGCGAGCCGACATTCTACGAACCCACACCAACCATAGCTACTCAGTCATTGGTTAGAGGAGCAGCAATAATCATTCCTCTACACCTGGCTGAAGACGAAACCGTCTCTTCTGCTTATCAAACCTCGAACCCCTGAACGCACACTTGACAACTCAGAAAACCAAAACACAGCCACAGCCTTCTCTATGTAATGTAGAACATCATTCTTGTGTCTGAATCATAGTTGACAATATTTACCACTAAGTTTCACGGTGTCATGTCTAGAAATGCGGCAGCAGATGTTATCTACAAAGATCACTCTGTAATCAGTACCAAATGAGAAATGTTTCGAAAATTTCAAAAAGTCATCTTTATCACGATAATGAGGGAGTGTCCAGAATTACATTAATGAGATAACCAATCAAACTCTGGTTGAGTTAATGACATAGCCTCGCTAATAATCCACTTCATTTCTGTTGTTTCAGTCAACTCTTTATTTGAGCAGTCAATATTTGACATTGCATCAATTCAAAATAGCGATATTAATGTAGATGGGAAAAAAAAAGAATACATGGGAAAAAAAAACATTCAAACTGCCTCGAAACTGAGCAGTTTCTGTGGAGTATTGTCAAGTGTTTGCTATTCAAGTATGCTGTATCCCACAGAGATGAAACAACTTACACGCATCAATGTTCCTCATTCAAACATGCCATGAACACAAGATTTATACATATGATCAATCAACAGGAAAGGGAGTGTCCATGGCAACAATTTTCCAACCACCTCCCCCCCCCCCCCAAAAAAAAGGAAGAAAAATCATCCTACATTTCTGGGAAATATCCCACATCATTCACGATGATATTTCTGTGCACATTCCTACACACACACAAACACGAACACACACCCATACACTTGGCTTCCTCACACGATCTCCACTTTTCGTTACCCAATGCTATGAATAGTGGCGGTCACAGTCACAGTCACTGCCACATAACTGGCCGATTTAGACTGGGAAATAAAGTGGATCAACAACTTCCTGCTATAGCAGTCAATACACTGAGAATAGAGCTATGGGACTGCACACGCTCAAAGGCTAACAAGCCTAATGATTACATCCCAAGGAAGTATCATCTGCCATGGCACATGATCCATGAGAACATTGAGGCAACCTGTCTTCTCTTGACGAAGCTTGTCAAGTAATCTCCACATTTCCATGAACGATGCAACACTCTATCAACACAGACCATCGTATCGGCCAAAAGGCAATATGAATTCATATTCCCCCAAACTGCCCATCCAGTAGATTTTCTAGTGGCACTGCACATGAGTTGAGTATAATTGTATGTTTAACCTGCTACAAAAACAAAAATTCACAAATAATACAAATTCACTAATTAACAAAAGCCAACACAATGGACACAAAGAAGCACCAAGCACAGGTTACATACACCATCTCATGTTCAAAATTTGTGGTTGTTTTGTGGTCCACAAACAAAAATTTACAGTCACTCATGTAATAATGTGTTTGCCTGGTGAGATAAGTAAACATTCAAGAGTGCTGTATGAAACTTTGCACTTTCTTTGTCCAGAGATGTTCCTGCATGCACACACCACTACGATTTAATGAAGGCCAGATTGCATTCACTACATTTCCATGCGAAACAATCCCAGTGTTCTCTGTTTTATGCAATGCAGAACAGCAAGCGAGTATTGAAGTGAATAAATGTCAATAACAAGCTCCATACAATGAGCACGTGTTGAATATTCAAAGTAGTGCAAATCTATATTCATTGTTAAAAAGGACTGAGCACAAATTGAGGTTTGCTAAAGAGAAGAGCAAGTTCATTTCTGAGCTCTGTGACAAGTTTCGCACCATGCCGATGCACCCATGCCGATACACACAACCACATACGCACCTGTCCTTTTCTGTTGACCCCAATGATACCAGCCGAGGACTCGTGGGCAGCCGTGACGAAGATGGTGTCACCACTGATGCGATTCATGTAGATGCAGGTGGCCGTCTCGACATCGTACAGGTGGACGTAGCCATACTTGGTGATGAGGAAGATGACATTGTGCTTGGGGCTGACCTGTATTCATGGTAAGGCATTCATGTCACAGAGTTATGATTTGTCACAGTGAAATATTACAATTAGTGTTGAAGAACCTCTGTATGGCATCATTAGAATTAAAGCCGCTTTTGGAACATATTTTACTCAATACAGCTGTTTGCTCAGAGATTTTTAACCAATAACACTGAATGAATCTAAGCATCTGACAATAGGACTAAACCATTCTGAGGCAGACATTTTTCATTGTGTGTGCGTTTTCTTGAAGCGATTAAAATGACAAAGTGCATTTTTGCACACGTTGCAAAGTATTGCATGTATGTGTACCTGGTTCACTGGAAACCAATGTGCATATCTTGATGCTAGCCCTGCTTTAAACCCAAACATACTTCTCAGAAGGACTCAAAATTCATCTTCCACCAATTGAAATTTGCTTGCAATATGTTGAAAGGGTCCACCGAGAAACAGGTCTGGCTGATGCGATTTGCCTGGATATTGAGTTGTTTTGGAATATTTTGAGATCACAGGTGTAAAATACAGTTCAACCTCGATTATCCGGCCATGTCGGGACCGGCGCTCATCCGGATAAGCGAATTGGCCGGATATGGGAGACACAATGTTGATGTATAAAGCTGCCGTCCAAGCTGCCGTCCCAGTGCACTGGCAGCTAGGCAGGTAGCGTACCCCGCAACGGTGGTGATGACTGCTTACTTTTACGATGAAAATGTGGTGTGAATTTATGTTAGTTCTGTCGGGAATATTGTAGGTAAATCGTGTGAGTTTTGTAGAAATTTTAATTGAGTTTAAAGTCACTGTTTTTTTCTCAATTTTTGGATGAAAAAAAAAAGTCTTTCACTGCGTGAACGCGTCCGGATAATAAAATTTCCGGATAAAAGGAGGCCGGATAATCGTGGTCAAACTGTAATTTCAATCGTAGTACAAGACTTTAATTCCTGAAGCGCCTTCCCCATTCAGTAGTAGGTAGGTAGAACATTATAAGAAGATTGACTGTGCCCAAACAATCGTATTTTCCAACAAGCTGCATGCGCTTCACTCTAGCACAGCAAATCAGTTGGTACGGCTGTGGCCCGATTTGTCGATTATCGATAATGGGAAATTATTGTATACGCCATACATTCAGCGAGTCTAATTTTACACAAATCACGACTTCCCGACAATTTCACAAGTGGTTAAATTTGCGATCGTGGAGTACAATACTGAATGGAGAGATGTATGTGTGCAGGACATATTCATGTTTGGATCAGCGCATATTTTCACATTTTTAAATTGGCGAATAGCACCTGACTCACAAAATTTGTGAAAAAAGAAACCATACAAAATATACAGCGTATACAGTATGTAGCAACCATGATCGGGTAAAGCTCTGAGATTGTAGTACTTCCGGCCAACTTTTTTTGGTAATATTTCACATTTTCATCATTAAAGGACAAGTTCACCTTCATAAACATAAGGATTTAGAGAATGCAGCAATATTAGTAGAACACATCAGTGAAAGTTTAAGGAAAATTGGACAATCGATGCAAAAGTTATGAATTTTTGAAATTTTTGTGTTGGAACTGCTGGACGCGGAGACTACTACAGCTTGCGATGTCATATGAGTACAAAAGTATAAAGAAAATGTAAAGAAAATTCGACATATTTTCACTTTTTTCGCACAACAAAAGAGCATTTGACTTGCCTCTTTCTAAAGGCAGGGGGAATAATATTACCCTAACATATGTCGGTAACAAGTCAAGGGAATGTGTACTTTTTTCAAAAGATGAAATTTTGTGAAATTCTCTTTATATTTTCCTTATATTGTTGTACGCATGTGACATCGTACACTGCAGTAGTCTTCTCATCCAGGGGTAACTGCACAAAAACTTCAAAAATTCATAACTTTTGAACGGATTGTCCAAGTTTCCTCAAACTTTCAATGATGTGTTCTACTAATATTGCTACATTTTCCCAATCCTTATGTTTATGAGGGTGAACTTGTCCTTTAACCACCTGAAATTACACCACCCTGTTATTACAGCATCATTTTACACATTTCTTATGCACAGGTCTCCATTCTAGAGCAAAAATCAACAGTTCTGCAGGCGTATGAGAACTATGTTTTCACTTTAAAGAAATGAGACCCAGCTTGAACACGGGGGAGGCATGTGTCAGATTGTGGTAATAGTCACTCACCTGCATGGCAACAGGGAAATCACTCTGGGCTTCCGGTGGGAAAAAGAGGTCCACAGCTTTCTTGGTAAAGGGCTGGTTGCCAGAGGCTGGCGATCCAACCTCAATGATGTGCAGCTGTAGGGGGGAGGGTCCAAGAAACCTCATGACTACACACAAAAACTTTCACATGGATGAAGTGGAACCACACAGACAGATGGCTAGAATGCAATCCGGATTAAACAAAAATTACCAAAAGTGTGTTTTCTTATTTTAACAGCATGCAACATTTACCTCTCTTCTATAGGTCCATCAAATTCACATTATTTCAACAATCAAGGTGTCATTCTGAATGTGCACTAAGGGGCAACCACAACCATAACCTGATCTTGAAGTGCTGTTTATATCACGCTCATAATGCTTCAATCAGATTTCCAATATATACTTCACTTTTAATCATTTTTGTATGATGCAATAAACTCATGCCAGTCAAAAACTTTAGACCCCAAACACATCAAATTTTGCCTCCACTGGAACCAGATGGAGTCATTATGAAACCATTCGCAGTAATAACTATCTGCCCTTAAAAAAGGTCCTTGCTGCCACACGAACCAAACTTTGCAATGAAGAGAAGAGACCTTTCAAACTACACTGGTATTTTCATAAGGACTGTAACTGGTACCCTATCCCTAGGGCCCCTGAATATCCCTACTTTGCATATGGACTATGTGAGATTCCCCTAACTATAATGGATGATCCTAAGTAAATTTCGATAAAATCTTCTGTTTCCATGACAACAATGAATGTGCAATAAAACTTCATTAATGATGTGCGACATATGGCACAAGAACCACACCTGACGATGAGCGATGGCAACAACTGAATTGCATGCAAGCCAAAAATTTGTAACTCCACAAGTTAACTTTGCTTGAGAGTATGTACCGCATGACTAAAAATATCTTGAGACCACCATTCTAGAGCATGATTCATCATCTATTTCTCCTATCAACACGGATGGTGACATTATCAAGATCACTTTAGGGCTCTTACCTTTCCTCCAGCAGCACCACGGACACCAAAGCAGAAGAGGGTGGATGGTTCTGGGTTGTTTTCCATCTTGAAGGAGGTGAAGCAGGCTGCGTGGCCTTCAATGGGCTGGCTAACCTTTCGCTCGACGGAATACAACTGCATGGCGCCCACGACACGGTTTTGCTGCGTAGATGATTACCAAGGGAAAAGCACATGGTAAATGTAACTACAGTGAAGACTGCTGCTGATTAGAGTTGGCATGGCAAGAGAGCATGCCTAGAATATGAAGAGCAGATGGCAAACACACTCTTCTTATTCACTGGGACTGTTCATAAGAGGAGAGTGCTTGTTATCCCATTGAACTTGAATTACATGCTCAAAGCCTGAGCATAGTTATGGAAAAGTGAAAAAGAAACTACAGTAATATTAGACTTTTTAGTCTTGTGCGACAGATGCTCATTATTTGACATCTGGGTCCATAGGAGTTTTATGCAAGATCACTTTATTGCCAGAACTATGAAAATCAAATTGGAGGCAAATTATATTTCATGTACAAGGAAAACTGCATTATGTATTAATTCAAACATCCAACAACACTTCTTTCATGCCTAAGATAAAAATAATGCAAGGCCCATGGTGGTTAATACAATATGACAAAGTTTTTACTATTTCTTTTTTTATCTAACATTTGTAAGGCAAACCATACCTGGAGCTTTAGAGCATCAATCTTCTGGACAGAAAAAAAAAAATACTTCTTACAAATGCAAGAACTTCGGGTTAATGACAATATGTCATGACCCAAATGATGTTTTATAAATCCAAGAGATTACTCAGTATTAGATATTTTTTCCAGAACACAAAACCCTATTAAGAGGAGAGGCCTTGCCATTGTCATCAGTACACCATCTAATTTAAATCACTACTGACTGTATCAATTAACAAATGTTCTTCTCAACTCTAACATTATCACACGAATATATGTACAAGATATAGGGGCACCTTCATCTCCTGCCCCGCCCCAATCCTCAAATATGGATTAAAGACTGCCCTTACCTGGGCTGAGATGCCAATGAGCAGGAGCCAATGCATTTTGGCGTCCGTTCGGTAGTTGATGATCTGGCAGCCAGCGAGGCTGGAGTGGCGGTCGAAGGCCTTGATGGGCTGCGAGTCGCCCTCCATGCCCCAGTGGTAGACGGTGGTGTCCGTCACCAGGCCGATGGTGTTCACGTTGATCCACTTCCAGAAGGTCACCTCCTCCGTCATCGTGTGCGCCTTCATCTTGCTCTTCATCTCGATGTTGAAGATCTGGAGGGTGCGTCCAGCTGCACACGACAAAGGGGCAGAGAAACTATGATAAATCTGTGCAGTGTGAAAGCTTCCCGAGAGTTGGCTCCAGTATAACATGTTGTCAATGCAGTCCTGAGCCACGACATTTTACAAGATTAATCGCATGACATGCAGATTTACATGTGCAAAGTTTAAATTTGTTGTTCAAATGCAGTACATGACCTACACTAAAATGTCAAGTCTGCCTGAATCACTTTAAGATATAACAACTGAAAAAACATGATGAGCTTTTCAATCATTTCAGTGACTCTAAGACATAAAGTATTTGGACTACTACGGGAAATTGTTTTATCCCACTGTCATGTATTATTCACTATGCAGCTTTGTACACAATTTTATTTATTCATTTTTTCATTTTATCATTTTTTTTTTTGCTTGTCTACATGAACCTATTGTGTGATGTCCAAATGATTGACTGAAGCTTGCTCATAATGTTTTCATTTATTAATCTAAATTGTGTTTATAAATTTTCATTTTATTGTAGTGTTCTGAGCCCCATGGGAAAAGCGTGCTAAACATTAATCGTAAATTGCAAAATATTGCTCTGAAAGCGTTATCACGTGGGAACAGTTGATCAGTGGAAATTTCGACAACACTGCATCAATATCAAAAGAGTCATTAGACTAGAAGTCATTATGAATGCAACTGAATCAAACATCGGGCTAAAGTGCAGTCATACTCGATGGAATGAATTAGATAAAATTTCTTTGTAGACACAGCTTCTGTGCATGAAGACTGATCAAACAAATGCAGTCCATGATAATGGGATTTCCTCTGTACATGTACAGCGCATGTATGTACAAAGACCATTGTAAACCAGAACATGTACTATCGCTTCAGTGTAGTGCATTGAGTTGCATGTGATTACATACGCCGTTTTATATGTAAATGTCGCTTACTTGTATATGATTCTGCTGGGTTTTGCATCAAAGGCATACTACGTTAGAGGGATCCACTGCACAACGTGTGATGGCAGTTTGCCATTCTGTCTGTTCGGGTCATTAAATGAAGCAAAGTGCCTTCTCCCCTTCTTATTCTTCTTTCTTTAATCAGGGCTTCACATGTGGCACTATTTCCTTTGATTTGAAGTCCGACTAGATACAACTCTGCCCACATACAAACACATTTGTGTCATGTCACAGTCAGGACACAAAGCCCTATTCATATAATGCTAATTTACTGGCAACAGAAGGGTTTGAAGTTTTAGCCTAAATTGCTTTGTATTATGTATCATCTTACAGCAAAAAGGCATTCTCAGTTGTCAAATACCAAAAAAGAGCACTATATACCCAAGAGCCTAATAGTGGAAGGCACCATGCAACCATACCACTTTGAATAGGTCTGGGACAAAGGGACTTCTATGACTATTAGCAGTGCAGATTAACCGATACCCAATCAAGTGTACAGTAATGACATGAAGCAGATATCCTTTGGCACAAAATTTGTTATCAATGTCAAAGGCCCAATACTAAATTACAGACACTTGCTGGAGTCAAGTTTGAGCCAGACCCCAAGAATTCATGCTAATGAGGGCTGAGAGGTAGCACAAAATTAATAGAAAAAGCCATGAGATACGTCAGCAATAATTAATCAGCTCAAGATTAATCAGAGGAAACTGTCATGACCATCAGAAAAAGGACATGGCTAATACTGCACTTCCTCCCACATGAAGAGTAAAACATTAACTCCTATCAACTAAAAGCACCTGATACAATTAAAATGAAGAAAATAGAAGCGGCGAAAAACACAAAATTTCAGAAAATATTGAATATTATCAACTACCACTATAAATATTCATTTCATTTCTGAAATGAGCTAGATTCCTGTGCCCTCTCAAAACTGTCTATTTCTCTTGCATTCATTTAGTTTCCAAAATATTCATCTCGAAGTTGGCTTCTTTGAATGAATGCAAAACCTTTGAAAAGATAGAGTGGTAAAAATCAGACAAGAATTTAGACATTCAAAATATTGGCAGTCATGTCCACTTGAACCATCCTTATATCACAACCATGGTATCCTATGGGGTATTCAGAAAAAAAAAAAAAATTCTATACAGGTATGATGCAGCTTTAATTTATCTTTTATGCACCATTTTATATATATTTTTTTTGCTTTCAACACGAATATCAGAACCATGATTATTATCTTGCATTCGCAGAAAGGTGCTGACTTACTTTATCTTAACGTGGGTGTGGGTGTTAGGACATAATGTCCTCTCTATTGTCACATCAAGGCAAAGGAGAACCCTTTTTTCGGGAGGGGGGTTGTGTGTAAATCTAGAGACATTACATCACAATGAAAGAAAATATTTGAGAAGCATGTGGCATCATGGCCATGTAGTCACACAGCTTTTTTACCTGCCTTGCCCGTGCCCGCTAGATTACCAATGTCACGGTGAAAGTGTTTTCACTATTTTCTATATTTTATTCAAAATTACATTTCTCTCCTTTTCTCTCTCTCACCCTCCCATGCTCTCTCTTGAGTTAAAATTTGTCAGTATGATAGAGGGAACAGTACAATTTTCGCAAATTACGGAAAACTTTTATCATTCTATTAAACCTCTTTTCTATCTAGTCAAATCTTTTCTATTTTTAGTTAACTCCTACTCAAGGAAATTACACTTTCTCTTTAAGCCCACTGCTAACTAATCAACTGCAAATAGGAAAGTCTTAGCGCAGCATTGAAAATATAATAAAAACAAGAATTATCACGATGAGGCTGTCAATCACGGCCTGAAGAATCATATTTCCCTAGGTTTTCTGCAGCAGAATTCCACCGCCAGTAGTGCCTACTTCACAATGGCATAAAGAGAAAGAGAGAGAGAAAAAAAAAGAGGAAATCATAGAGTTGCTGTCAAAGAGCAACCTGCCTTGCAGATGTACGCAGTAGAGTACACATGTAGGTCAATTACAACACAAGCACCAGGAAGCCAGGTTGTCCCACAAGTGGGGACTTAAAGCGATGAGTAATCCCTGTTGTGTGGGACACTCCTGTGTGATTAAACGCATCCTCTCACCCCGCTGATGGCCTGACGCTATTTGCAGGCTCTCCGTGCACATCTACAACTCCTGATTGCTGGTATTAATGGCACATCTCCATGGTACTGTAATGACTGATCAGAGATTTTTATAGTCTAGATGGGTAGATGCGTAAAGACTACACCCACTGTACATACCAAATGTAGTGCTGTATGACGTACTATAAAGCAATATATTTTCACTGCATGAAATTTTCTTGAATTGGAGCTGAATGCCTTTTTCGTGGCATGAAATTTTCACAAATTGCCACTGGCATTCAATGCATAGTGTAGACAAGAACTTTCGCATGCACTTTAATTTCACAAATCTTCACTCTCACAAAATCAAAACGTACACAAACATTCCTGGACTTACAGTATCATGTGACTACCTGCACTGCATATCAATGGTGCAACATTTTTGTATGCTACAATGGCAATGGTTTTTCAATCTTCTATTTCAATGTGTTCACAACATCAGTTCAGAGTTGGTTATCCTATACAATGATACACTTAGTTCAATTTTGGACAAACATGCACCTTTGATTACCAAGACTGTGTCATCTCATCCACGGGTACCATGGTTCACAGATGATGTAAGAACACAAAAAAGAATAAGAAGGAAAGCTGAGAAGAAATGGTTGAGAACGAAATCTCCTCTTGATTATGAGAATTTCAAAGCTGCCCGTAATAGAACTTTATTTGTTATGAATAGTGCACGTCGTACATATTACTCTCAAATGATCAAAGAAAATAGTTCAGATCAAAGGTGTCTCTTCAATGTTACTAAATCACTGCTGAATATGACAAAGTTTCATGTTGTAATACCTCACCATATTGATAAGAGGACATTTGTTGATGATCTGGGAAAATTCTTCTGTGATAAGATAGTAAAAATTCATTCTCAGATTGAGTCCTCTGTAGATGATGGGATTTGTCCTTTTGATGATATAGATTTTCAGATTTCACACAATGCAAACTTCAATCATTTCAAAATGTTATCTGTAAGAGATGTTGAGAAATTAGTTTCTAGTCTGAGCAAAAAGTCCTGCTCCTTGGATCCCATGCCAACAAACCTTGTTTTGCATTGCACAGAATCACTCCTCCCGGTCTTTACTAAACTCATCAATGTGTCTCTCTCCAGTGGTCTCTTTCCATCTGAGTGGAAAATGGCACTAGTTAGGCCACTTCTCAAAAAACGTGGTATGGAAGTGAGTTATGACAACCTAAGACCAGTTAGCAATCTACAATATGTATCAAAACTGGTTGAAGGAGCTGCTACTCAGCAGATTTTAGAACACCTACAGGGTAATGAATTGCTTCCATGTATGCAGTCTGCATACAGGCAGTTTCATAGCACAGAAACGGCCTTAATTAAGATCAAGAATGATATTTTATTGGCAATGGATGATAAAAAGGTAACATTTTTGGTATTGCTCGATCTAAGTGCTGCATTTGATACTATCGATCATGGGATATTAGTGAAAATATTACATTCATCTTTTGGCATGAGTGAGTCTGTCCTTGCATGGATTGAGTCTTATCTTTTTAACAGACAGCAAAAGATTATGATAGAGGATGTAATGTCAAAGAATTTTGATGTTCCATACGGGGTGCCTCAGGGGTCACGCCTTGGGCCCCTTCTTTTTACACTTTATACAAGTAATCTGATCAAGGGTATTCAATGTTGTTTCCCGAATATTTCTTGTCATTGTTATGCTGACGATACACAGTTGTATATTTCCTTCAGTCCTGATAGTGAACAACACATTGATAGTATTTCAAACTTAGAATTCTGTATATGTTATGTCCGTTCTTGGATGTCCAAACATAAGTTAATGCTTAATGATGGAAAGACTGAGTTTCTTGTTGTGGGGACACCAAGACAAGTAGCAAAGCTGGATATTAGTAAGATATCAGTTGGAGATTTGGAAGTTAAACCATCGAGCTCTGTGAAAAACCTGGGTGTATGGCTTGATTCTCGTTTAAACATGGAGAAGCATATATCAACCACATGCAAGTCTGCTTTTTATATGTTGCATAACTTGCGTCACATTCGTAGATATTTGAGCCAGGAAGACGCTGAAACTCTTGTTCACGCATTCATTAGCAATAGGCTTGATTATTGTAATGGGCTATTGTTTGGTTTACCAGATTCACAGATAACCAAGCTTCAGCGTGTACAGAATGCATGTGCGAGACTTGTGTTCAGTTCGTCAAAATTTTCACATATTACACCTGTTTTGAAGAAGTTACATTGGTTGCCAGTAAGACAGAGAATTGTATTTAAAATTTTGATACTCGTTTATAAAGTATTGTATGGTCAAGCACCTGGTTATCTATCAGAATTGATATCAATGAAATCACACTCATATTCTCATAATTTACAAAGTACACAGGATAAGTTGCTTCTAAAGCAATCTCACTTAAAAACGAAAGTAACTTTAGGGGACTGTGCCTTCAGCTGTGCTGCTCCAAAACTTTGGAATACATTACCTGAGAAACTGAGGAAGGCATCATCACTTGTTGTCTTCAAATCTTTATTGAAGACTTATCTTTTTTCAGAAGCCTTTGATTAATTTGTTATTTATTTTCGTGTGTCTAATCAGAGACAGGAGCTCTGTTACATCACAGCGCAGTAGAGTATATGTACATAGTAGCTGCGCTATACAAATTTGTCTAATTATCATGAACACAGGGACTTCTATCTACTGTTACATTCATGAAGTTTGTGTAAAAGCAGCAGAAGTCCAGATAATGATAAATGGTATAAAATCAATGATTCCGAAAGTACAAAGTACTCCATTTCATTACTAATGATTAATAGTGACTTATATTGAAGTAACATGAAACATTCCCAAAGCCAATGATATTTTCTTCTAGGTGTATTTATCCATTTTTGTTTTTGTTTTTTTTTTAAAGTGGTTATCATGATGCGTTTTAAATGGTCGCCAAGACTGCAACACTGTAGTACCGTCTGTTGTTCATATTAACTCTCGTAATCCAATACCTCAGATATCAGAAACACTAAGGCAGAGTATAACAATTTGCATGCAGCTTTAGCTATAATTGTATGCCTCCTGATGAAACTGTCTTTTACAAAAAGATCTTTTTTTTACCAACTAATCTGCTTTCTTTTTTTTCAAAATTTTTTTCTCTCAAACTAGAAGTATTTCTTAATAAAATTTCATTACCTGCCATGAAATCTTTAACTAATGCAGTAACAACCTTTGAGTAAAATCTCTGACCAGTTTTGTGACCAATTATCTATGACCCCGTTTACAGTGCAGGGCTGGGCCGAGCCCAGCCTCAATTGCGAGGCCGGGCCCCGCAATTTTGTCCGTTTACACTGCCAGGCTCGGCCGCGCTTTTGATTCAAACCTCTAAATATTTTGTCGTAGTGGCGCTCTGCTTGTAAACAAATGCAATTTGTTATTGTCTGGTTTTCAGACCCTTTGCCAAATGAAGTCCGTGGCGACGAAGTCGCCATTCGGGCAAAGGCCTTTGCCGAAGGAAAAAAATCCTTTGCAGGACAAAACCACCTTAAACTATACTATAGTTTTCGACGTTGAGGGGGTTAATATCCTGAATAGCAAAAGATACGGGCAGAGGGTTTGGAAGCCAGACTAAAATTGGCCGCGCAATTGGCCGCGCATTTGGCCCAGTTTGCGTTTACACCAAGAAAAGGCCGGGCTCGGCCGCGGCCGAGACTACCTCCAGAGGGAGGCCAAATGCGAGGCCAATTTTGGCCTTTTGCACGTTTACACTCAAGCGGGGCTGGGCACGGCCGCGGCCAAGCCGCGGCTGAGCCTCGCACTGTAAACGGGGTCACTGCACCTGACACAAGTGTGATCAAAATTGTTCTGAAAGTTAATACATTCATATCTTTACCATCAAGTCATTCAACACTTTGGCCTTGATCTTTGACCACTAATTTTATGCACCTGCAGCTCAAAGCCATCACAAGTAGTCTGACGGAATTTTTTGCTGGTACGAGTTTGACTGAATTATTTCTTTTTTTTTCTTCTACAAAAAAAAGTAGACTCTGTATACAATGTATCTGCATGTACAGTTATACAGCTGTACACTGTACATTTGAGCTCCAAATTAAACATTTATAATGATCTTTCAAATGAATGACATTGACTTGCGCTATAAATTTTCAGAATAAAAAATGTTTGATTTTCAGTTATTATTTAATTTCTGAAGTTGTATGATTTCAGTTAAGCAACAATCAAATATTATACACATTCACTGCTTTTGCAACAACATTATTACAGAGTATCTGCAGCATAGTAGTATAACAAATTAATTGCAAATATATGTATTACACCATTTCAGGTACTATCACCTGAAATTAAGATTTTGAGCTTTTATTTTGATATATACTGACTTCAAAGGCAGTTCTTCATTGCCATACATTTGTCTTCATCTCTGTCTTTGTCCTTGTTCCTAAGGGTATCTGTTTTGTATCTCCATTTTAATATCATAATTTTGTATACTACTACATATCATACATTGTACTGCAAAAGTGGATATTTTCGCGCGACTAATTTTTCGCACTTGGCCGTGTAAGACAAGTTTCGTGTGTTCTTAATTTCATGGAATCAAGACATCAATTACTGGAACATATGGCGAGCAAAAGTATTCACGTGCTTATATTCGCATGCTTATTTTTGCATGCTTATTTTCGCGCTTGTTTCTAGTTGCGCGAAAATTTCAATACCGCAAAAATTTCCACTTTTTCTGCATTCATAAATGTTAAGGGCATACTCATTACAAGTTCATTACTTCTAGAGATGTGCCCCAGCAAGTTATAATAGAACACATTGTTGATTGTACTCATGTATAAATTGCTGGAAATGATTGTCATTGAACTGAACTGAACTAACATATTAATGCTAAGTTTCATTCAGATACATACATTGTATATTTAATACAATATGTATTAATTCGCTATGATTAGCTTGTACAGGAATAAGGTGTCCCTTCCCCTCCTCCCCCCCCCCCCAAAAAAAAAAACACAAGAAAAAACAAAACAGAACAAAAACTGTCTAATGAGGAGTATCATATTCAGGGGGTATAAAAATGGTATGACATGTGTAACTGACAGACAAACATAATCAAGGTCAATTAAATGCTTTCCAGTTGCATTTCGTTGTAGCGTTTTGTAAACATTAGTAGAAACAAGCACAAATCCCTTCTACAGTAATTGTCTGGTTTCATTTTGTTGTGATTTTGTAGGTTGCTGGTACTACATTGTACACTGTGAATGCTACATTTGTAAATGACAGATCAGAAGTGCAATACTAGCTTGATCAGTTCATCTGTCATTTTTTTTTCTTCTCTTTTGTTCCAGAGTAGAAGTACAGCCTCTGTGAAGAGAGGGCCACTTGAACTGCATGTAACCCGACCCACTTTACTCCTCAATCTCTCAGCAAAGTCAAGGCAGGCTGTACATTGAGCATCTACTATATGTTTAAATGAGATGCAGCGTCTCTCTTGCATGTATGTATGCATAATACCAATAATCCTCACCGGACGGCGCCCACAATGTGTTGCAGTCATAGTGGCCACGCATGCTGATGGGTTGTACTGACCACTGACCATATATTGATTTTCTGCCCCACATTGATTTTTCAGTTTCCCTCCTTTTTCCCTACGAGTATGCGCAGTGAGGTCCATGAATGGAGTTCCATTCATTAATTTTGCGCCAAAGTCACTTTTTATCAATTACAATGTACCCTATATTGGAGTACAATGTACTTCAATGTCATCAAATCATATATACAAGTATGAGGATGCAAATGTTGATGGAAGACTGTTTCAATCAACTCAATTTCTTCCTTGCTTGAAATTCTGGACATTAAGTTTGGAAATAATAAGATGCATTAAAGGAATGTGAAGATAGTACAGATTTCACTTAAAGACAACTTTCAGTGGACACATCCATAGGCCTTGATATCGTCAGGTCACATCCAACTCTTGACTGTGACAATAGTGGCATGCTACCTATAGTGTGTGGAGGAGAAAAGGAATCGCTCGCCAGCACAGTAACCCAATTCATTAAGCATGTGCACGGGCCAAGTTGGCAGTGACGAAGTTGCGCATGTCAATCTTACATCAAGTTATTCTAAGAAGGTCAGTTCTTGCATCATGTGCTCTTAGGAAGTGCTGTTTTGCTCTATCTCTCTCTAACACTAACATACACAGACCCACACACACATACACACACATCACATACACTCTCACACATGTTTACACTATTATAATTTTGACTCAAGATCTTCCTAGCATCGTTCAACACCATCACTTGCCAAGTGCAAACCTAGTGCTTTAGCATATGTACTGTACATATCTTCATGTAGGTTGAGCGGGAGCAGCTTTAGTAGCAAGGGACTAATACAGCATCACCCACAGAGGGAAATGCCAAGAAAGGAAATGCGAAGAGCCCCCACAAACATTTGATGCGCAAATCCGATGAAATCCGATGCCTCTCCAATTCGGAATTCCGGCGTAAACCACGGAATATCGGTGCAGAGGCACATAGGAATTTGTCAACGACGCACATGCGCGACTGGCACATGCACTTTTGTAAAATGCAAATGTTTCTTTTCTACCCGTACCCCATCCAACTTCCGCTCACGTAAGATTTAGTTTGTATCATGTATGTAGCCGTCTTCTCTTTTCTTTGGCCTACCATGATGCTCTATGGAAACACTGTGTTCCTCTGGATATTCAAGATCTTTACTTCCCCTGTCTACACTATTTTGGATTCATAAAAATAAACTAAGAAAGGCAGTTATTCCCACATTCCTCTCCCTACGGTTGAAGAAACTATGTCATTTTGGCTTTCACATTCAATGACAGCATCATAAAATCTCTGGAAACATGGAGAGATCTCCGATGATCAAGTCATCAGAAATTTTCATGAACATGGACTAAACTGAATGACCAAATATTTCAAATCAATTTCAATATACAAAGAAAAAAGAAAAAAACAACAACATAAGTTTGGTGTAATACATGGATGCACTCTATGACAAAGTTTGATCGTACCTTTGAGCGCAATGACTTTACTGGCAGGATTCATGATGGCAGAGTCTGCAGAAATGGGCCGCCGGATCGGGTTGGCGGAGTCATTGAGGTCGATGATCACCACCTGGGCCTGGTCGCCAACCTTCTCGCGGACACAGATGTACTTGTCCGACTCCATGGTCAGTGTGCTGAACCCGATGTTGGCGGCATTGATGCCCAGATTCTGGAGCTGTAGGTACCAGAGCACATGACAGCAGAGAAGATTTTTATAAATCAATTAGAACAACAGAGGTGATAATGATTACGTCATTTGCAGGAATGAATACCAATACTTCCAAATGAAAATATGCTTTTACAAACACAAGAAAAGGGCAACAAATAAACTTTATACATGTACCTATATATATAATAATATCTGAACTCATCCTGAGTTCTTTTTTTTTTCTTCTTTTTATTTTTGACAGTTTGCATGAACTGACCTTTCATGCTTTTATTCTTGTCTATGGTCAACATTTTTTTTTCTGATCTGAACGCATAATGTCCCTCTCTACAGCAGGGCAGTACACACCACATTTTATCCCCCTTGCCCCAAAAGGCATTTTCTCAAGAGGGTCATACAGATGTACAGATGTACTTTTCAGGCAAGTGCACACTCATTTTACTGGCCCCCACAGTATCAAAGGAAAACTTACCCCAAATTATACATTGTATAAGTACAAAATTTATACAGTATGTGGGTTCAGTGAATGCACATCAAATGGTGAAGCTTGATTCAAAAAAAAACAAAAAACACTCAGTTTAAAGGGTGTGAACCTTACCCTAAATGGAATGAGTTTTGGCTACAAATTTGTAAATTCGTATGCCATCATCATTGGATATTAAAGCAAACTACAACAATTTGTGATGCCACAGTAGGGACACGATACCAAGAAAATATGAAGAGAATTCAACATGTTTTCTTTTTTTTTCTAGCATAATGAAACAGCACTTATGACTTGATTTACCTATTTCAGGAGGCAAGGGGAATAATTTTCGTGTACAGATATTCTCGTGAATGAGGTCACTGAAATGTTTGGGAGATGTTGTTTTTTTTTTGTGATTTGTCACCCAGGCTATAGGAAATGCACTAATACCTATCTGTTCATGGTATTTTCACGTGTTGTCAGATTCAGGGCGTAACAGTAATTCATGAAGTTTGCAAAAATAAAACCCTCGGATTGTACATGTGAACATTTAGAGTATGTGCATGGTCAAAGGAATGTGCAATTTTCACAACATTTTGACTCACTACCATACACGTTTAAATATCTAGGGACCCATATGTTTCAAAGCTGTCTCCCTGCACACCGCTTCTAATCAACACCTGTACTACTGCACATTCAAAGACACACACCTACATGTAGTCTCAACCACACACAGGAGGTTTACAATGAGAGGTCGTAACATATGGAAGCTTCCTCTGCCATTTGCAGGCAGTGATACTGTACACTGTAATCCTTTCATTCAGAAACCTGACGACAACTATCCATGTCCCACACATGCATACCTCAAAGCACGTGTGTAGACCTGCAAATGCTATACAAATCGGTGATGAGCCCCGCATCATATATTACACACACACACACACACACACAGCTCTAATAATATGAATACGCATTTTGCAATGGGAAGGGAGAGTACTGTAGCTCCTCCACCACTTACACATGCAACTAACAAACACATGGATGGTGCATGGGGGCATCTGCAACACTGCGTACGCATCATTATGTGCGGAAGCCTTGCTAGTGCACGTCCTACTGCATCGTGCTGTACAAAAATGTACATACAGGCTTACAGTACATACTGAACTGCAAGGATGCCTAAGAAAAAAACTGATATGAGTACAAGAGCTGTGTAGCTCCAAAACAGTCAATGTGCAGATGACATCTTGTAAATGATAGTGGACACATTTCATAATAAAACAAACAGAAATCTTACTGGAGTAAATGTATGAAGTTTAAGCATTGAATTGTGGATATGGTTGCATCCTTTTCAAATGTCATGATAAGGGTTGAACAAAAATAGACTCACTGGACACATATTGTACTGTAAACACTATTTAGTCTAATTTTTTTGCAAATCATGACTTTGCGACAATTTTGCAAGAGGTTCAATTCGCAATCTTGATGTACATCAATGAATGGAGAAATGGGATGTACATTGTATGCACATCAAATCAATGTCGGGATCATTAGAGTTAATATTTTGTGTGTTTTTAAATTAGCAAATAGCACCTGACTTGCAAAATTCCCCAAAAATAAAAACCTCTCAAAATATAGGGCATATAGCATACTACAGCTCTAGCTCTACAAATTGTTCCCCCTGGGCTCTGTTGGCAAGTTGATGCACATGTGACACATACACAATTTGTAATCACATGTGTTGACCATAGAAGAAAACATTATCCACAAAAGATTATAAGCAGTATAACAACACAAACTCAGTTTCAAACAGTCATAACAGAGGGTGCAGGTCCACTTTATTCATTTCAACTTGAACAAGGAAAAGTAGAAATTACGCGGTGCGTAATATATGTCCCCGCCGGAAGTAGCATTTTGTAGCAAAATGTGCAATATAGGTAAAAAATCAAGGTCAAAGGTCAAAGAAGTCAACGGTCAAAATTTTGTGTAAAAGTTTTGAAGCCCTCACCTAGTGCCATCACATAAAGCAAACGGAATCAAAATCGGGTTAGAAATGGCGAAGGAGTAGCATTTTGTAGCCAATGTACAATACAGGTCAAAAATCAAGGTCAAAGGTCAAAGAAGGCAAAGGTCAAAATTCTGTGTAGAAGTTTTGAAGCCCTCACCTAGTGCCATCACATAAAGCAGACGGAATCGAAATCGGGTTAGAAATGGCGAAGGAGTAGCATTTTGTAGCAAAATGTACAATATAGGTCAAAAGTCAAGGTCAGAGGTCAAAGAAGTCAAAGGTCAAAATTCTGTGTAGAAGTTTTGAAGCCCTCACCTAGTGCCATCATATAAAGCAAACAGAATCGAAATCGGGTTAGAAATGGCGAAGGAGTAGCATTTTGTAGCAAAATGTACAATATAGGTCAAAGGTCAAGGTCAAAGGTCAAGGTCAAAGGTCACGACTGAAATTCTGTGTACAAGTTTCAAAGCTCCCATGTAGTGCTATCATATAAAGCAAACAGAATCAAATTTGGCTCATAAATGACAGAGAAGTAGCAAATTGAAGATTTTGATCACACACGGACGCACACACGGACACACGGACGGACGGACGGACGGACACACGGACGGACGGACGGACACACGGACACACACACGTACGGAGCCCGTTTCATAGTCCCCTGCTCGAACTCGTTCGGCGGGGACAATAAACATTGTACAGCATCAACGTTTACTAGGCAATTTTGTAAGGCATGGTGTCAGTCTAAAGGCATTTGGGAGGCCATTACTACATTAGGAAGTGAATGTTGCTTGTAATATTTTGAGGCCCAGAGAGTACATAAAGATCAAGCCTATAAAAAGATCAATTTGCCAAAGGCTATCAAATATTAATTTGCATTGAGCCACTTATTCATCAAGGTAATTGGATGATTGATATTGGTTGCTCAATAATGTTCAATTACAATGTAAGAGAGAAACAATATTAACACAAGGAATTTCATCCATAAAGCATTCTAACTGATCAATCAATTTCAAAGGACCGTATATCTAAAAGAATTTTTCAACCATATTATTTGTTTTGGGAATGCAACAAGTAATTTAAAACAAGTCTTACAGATTTTTTGTAGCACAAGCACATGATACAGTGTCATGATCACACCCCAAAACATCTTGTAGAATGATAAGACAGTGACCTGTAGAAAAGGTTATTTGCTTTGTAATGATAAGGGGGAGGGGGACAGTCTTTCTCCCTGCCATCACCTCTCTCTCCCTCTCTGGCTCTTAAAGGCACAATTTACCATTTGCAGATGAAACAAAAACCCTGCATTAGTGCTTTAAAATAGTTCTAAAATATGAGTTAGGGATCTAGAAACAACCACTGTAAAAAATTGAATCTGTATAATCGATGTTAAGTATTGTTAAAATACACAAAATGTGAACAATAATTATAATAAAAATGTTTCCAGACTACAATTTTGTAAATCGTCTACAGTTATGGTTTATTGAGAAAACTACTGATATCTCCTTATATTTTAGGATTTATTGGGAAAATTTCATATGGTAGGATGTTTTGTGATATAACAGACCTACACATATGCATCAAATGTGATATCTTAAACATTCTTTAAATCACTACTCCCAAACAGGACCTTTAAGGCACCACACACACATATACAATGTATATTGTACATACAGATACCATACTTAAGTTGACACCTACTGGCACCAGAAAATAAGCTGTGACAGTTTACACTACATAAAACACACATGTACTACATAATCACTACTCCCAAACAGGACCTTTAGGGCACCACACACACATATACAATGTATATTGTACATACAGATACCACACTTAAGTTGACACCTACTGGCACCAGAAAATAAGCTGTGACTTACACTACATAAAACACACATGTACTACATGTTGATATTAGAATGAACAGCAACTTAATAGTGGTAGTCAGAAATTTCATTTTTTTTTCTTCTGTGAAAAAAATTTGCCATTTTGGCATCAACATGGGATAATATGGCAGCCAGCAGCAACTGTCGACACATCTGCTTCATCTTCAACAACTTTGAACAGGCCTTTTCTGTTTGTTTGTATTCAATTATAATGCTCTTTACAATGTACAATTGTAGGTATACTGAGTACTGCTAGTCAATTTTCTGTTCAAGGGTCTACATGTAATGTTTCAAGTTCAGAGTTTTACACCCTCCTCAACTTATGCTGCACAAATAAAGGCTTTGTCATTCAAGAAACAATCACCATGTACACAAAGCTGATGTGTATGACATGACATCACCAACAAATATAGCACTAAATCCAGATACATAAAATCAATAAGGTTTTGTACATTGAACTGTGAATCACTAGCCGGGTTCACACATACAAAATAGCGGGATGACGATTGCGCTCCATATCTCGAGATTTTTTGCAACCGTTCACATGCTCTGAATTAGCTTGATAGCGATCGCACTCGGAATCTCGAGTTTTTTGCAAGCGTCCACACGTACAGAATTATCATTGCCGATCGAGATAACAGCAAAGCCTGCAAACTGGGTCACACAGCGCCCTTCTCTATCACTGCCTGCGCGCCCTACTCTTTGCCCATTTGTTTTTTACGTGTCAGTGGTGTGGTTCGCGCGCTGTTGTTGTGGTGCGCCAAAGAGGTGAAGGACCTCTTCGCAGAGGCTTCGCTGTTGTGATGTGCGCATTGCATGATGGGATATAAAAACTCGAGATTCTAATCCTGACCGTTGACACGTACATGTACCAGCGCGGAGCGAATTATCCCGCTAATTGAGGAACTAGCGCAAGATTTCTTGGGATTAGCATCGCGATGCTTATCGCGCTAATTTTCGGGTTTTTTCTGTCATCACGTGCAAAAAACTCGAGATACCTACATGTATCGCGATGCAAATCTCGAGATTTGTATCCCGCTAATTGGTGTACGTGTGAACCCCCCTACTGATCCAATAATGAGACCTGGCTGTGATAATTTGCATTGTACAAGCTGTATACCCATAAACCTATATTGTATAGCAGGGCTTGACACTAAATTCTTTCTCTGGTGGACCTTTGGGCCACTAAAATCTATAAATTTGACATTTTGTTGGCCCGAAAGGGAAATGTAGTAGCCTGAAATAAAATGAAATACAACAATTAATTTTGAATTTCCAGTGGCCGCCTAATCGGGCCACCAAGTGTAGATATCCTTTTGGAACTTTGGCGGTCCCACATCAATTAGTGGCCCCGGGCCACTGGGCCACCGCTAATGTTGAGCCCTGTCTATGGTGCATTTTCATTTTTAGATACACATGCTAAGATCTTCATGGGAACAAAGGCCTTTTAACACAATATAGGGCCTAATAACTATTATTATTATTATTATTATTATTATTATTATTATTATTATTATTATTATTATTATCATCATCATCATCATCATCATCATCATCATCTTCATCATTATTACCACTATTCAGCATTACAAGACAATACAAGTCATAACAGATAAACAAACAAAACAAGCTACACTGTAAGGGTACAAGATGTCAGGCTTTCCCCAGTGCGCATTGTATTGTCATGAGTGAAATTCAAATGGCATTTCACCCATACAGTCATGGGAGCATTTTGTTGCAGTAGTTATTATCTTGTCATCATAACAGTAAATTGGTACAAATGAACCACTAAATTCCACTGCATATCTTTCATAAGAAGATGAAAGGTTTGAATGCGTTGAATTGATTAAACCTGCAAGAATTAGGGAAAAAAGTACAAAAGTTTGCCAATTTGAGGAAACCATGAAATCTTATCTCCTACAACATTGTACCTACACTGCAAATTTTAAGACTCAGTCATGAATTTAGTGACTGTGCGTTTAAAAGACTATGCACTGTGGTCATAAAATGAATTACAATATACATCATGCTCATCCAAGATTATTTGGGTTCGACATCATAACCCCACTTCGCAAGGAGAGACTTTATCTTAGATATAACTTGAAATCGTGGTGTGTGTGTGTGTGTGTGTTTTTTTTTTTTACATTTTTCCAATAAAAAAATAAAACTTTAAAAAGCAAAACTTTAATTCTGGTGACTGAGTGACATTGCACATTAAATCTGCTAATTATAAATGCAGATATTTCATGTTTATTCTACCATAGGAGGTCAAATATTGACTTTAGAAAAGCCTGAATACCCTCTGCAAATGACAAGAGTATCTTCCATTTCATAAGTGAATGAGTGACTAAAAAGGCATGCACACTCATTGTGTGAATTGCTGCGAGAACCATGTAGTTTGCAATCCTTGCCTCATTTCAATGAGTAGTTGTTGTGTTTTGTTTTTAAAAAATGACGCTGTATGATATGCATTAAAGGGATGGTATAGTATTAGACGAGATGGGGCTTCAAATTTCAACTTTTTTGTGAGATACAGTAATGAGAAACCGCTTCTGAAATATGAAAGAGCATACAAATCTATCAGGAATTCAAAGTTTATTTGATGAAAATCAGTTTTGAAATGGCTGAGATATCCAAACACCTATAAAAGTTGGGGCCTAATTTTTATCAGGACCATTTTGTTTTTGGACAACTCAGCGATTTCATAACAGATTTTCATGGAATAAACTTTCAATTCCTCTTCAAATTGTATGTTCTTTTTTCATAAGAGGTTTCTCAATGGGTACATTCAACTCATACGTATCACTTCTGGCACAAAATTAAAGTTTCCGAACAACTTTCAGGGAGATTTGGGCAGTTGATATTAGGAGACAAAGCTGTTTTGATTTTGGGGTTAGAAACCTGTTTTTGAAACGCCAAAAAAAGTGTGATCATAAACGCGTTTGTGCCAGAAACGCATTTCTGTGGAGAGGATATAACCAAAGTCATTTTGAAATGCATTTATAGCTTGGACCTGCTCACACCATCCACTGCCAACTACACATCTTTGTTCCATAGGTCAAACTGTACAATGGAGCTGCACAGTGACATGAGTACAGGCAGAGTAATACTATTGTTGGCAAATTATGTGGTGCTCTGTAACATTTTTCATGTTTCTAAAGCTCAGTTACAGTAAATGTGTTCATAAACACTGTAATTGGTGTGTTTTAAGGGATGGTACAGTATTGGTGGAGATGAGAATTGGGCTTTTAACTTTTTGTGAGATACCAAGAAAACACTTATGAAATAGTACAGAGCATACCATTTTAAGAGGAATTCAAAGTTTATTTGATGAAAATCGGGTTTGGCATGACTGAAACATCCAAAAACAAAGAAAAACAATGCGATCATAAAAAAGTGTGGGTCCCACACTTATTAGAATCGCTCTGTTTTGGGTATCTCAGCCATTTCAAAACCAATTTTCATCAAATAAACGTTGAATTCCTCATAGAATTACATGCTCTTTCATATCTCGTGATACGTTTCTCATTATCTCATCAAAAAATGTTAGAAACCTGAAATTAGGTCTCAACCAAAACTATACGATCCCTTTAACTGAACTTGTGCACATCTTTTTCTGTCTGTATATTTGTCTGTCTTTCTCCCCCCCCCAACTTTCTCTCTCTCTCTCTCTCTCTCTCTCTCTGAGTTGAATGAAAGAAAATTTCACAAGCTACTGTACGTGCTTCCTTTCGTCAATTTTTATCACAAGAATTGTAAGAAAAAGTACTCTGCTCAAGGTGTTTCAAATGATCAAAGCCACTTGATATCTGAGAGCGGACACTCTGTCAATGGGATATCCTTCTGGTCTCAATGTTTATGTTGGGAGAGGAAACATTGTATTGGTCTTCATGGCTTGGAAAGCAGGGTTTCTGGACAGTTCCTTCCTATCCCAAAGGAGATGTACCAGGTCACAGAGAGTAGAAAGACTTGTATACAGATTGTCTACATCAAATGATCACGGTTTCAGTAGATGCCAACACTCATGACAGGGGATTACTGAGTGACATACGGTAACCCATTTCAAATTACCAATTTTCCATAATGTCAGACATAAATATGTCACGATGCTATTAGAACAGGCCCATCTTTGTAGTTTATTTAGTTCACAAGTTCATTCCTTCTTATTTTATGGGCAAGGCAAACATGAAAGCGAGCAGAGTTCATGTCTCCCTCAATGTCGGTTATGTAAACAGTTTTAGCACGTTATGCATGACAGCGTTGATTAAATTGTCTGATTTAAAGAGATTTGATCCCACGCAACTCATACAGTAGCTGCTCCCACAGCACACACAAAGATAGGCTGTGAAAGGGAGAAAGAAGACAGTCTGTTCTTTCACCACGAGAGTTGGCCAGGACGCATGGTATAAATAGGCACTGACTTCATAAATATCCGACTAACAGCAAACCTACAAATGACCTCATCCTCGCGTCTGACTAGGAAGGGCACAGAGAGGAAGCCGTGTGCCATTTCACCCATGGAAATGTGCAATGACAGAGTAGAACTAGAGTGTGTGATACATACAAAAGTAACTTTAAAGGACTCATATAATTTTGGTTGAGACCCAACTTCAAGTTTGCCACAATTTTTGGTGAGATAATGAAAAACCTAAATATGAAAGAATATGTAATTCCAAGACTAACAGAGGGATTCATTGTTGATTTGATGAAATTTGGTTTTGAAATGGCTGAGATCTCCAAAACAGAGCAATACTAATAAAAGGTGGGACCCACCTTTCATTAGGATTGGTTTATTTTACTTTTTTTTTGAAGTCTCAGCCATTCCAAAACTGATTTTCATCTAAAAAACTTTGAATTCCTCTTAGAATTGTATGCTCTGTATTACTATTATTTCATAAGTGGTTTCTTGGTATCTCGCAAAAAGTTTAAAGCCCAATCCTCATCTCCACCAATACTAAACCATCCCTTTAAAAACAAATCACACCTGAACTGAGATTCTCATCGGATGCGTGAACCTATCTATATAGTGTGTAATTCAAATCTCCTTTTCAACATTTATGACTATCATAACAGCAGTCTAAAGTCCTGGCAATTATCCCTACAGCCAGCAATGAATTTCTTGCGCTGGAAAGTGTCAAGCATAAACAGTTGAGCAAGAGTCAACTGTGTACATTTGCAAAACTTAACGTTCTACGTCACCAACAGTCAATGTATTCAAGCAGTAATTAGGGTGTTTTCTTATGCTGATGAATGATTGGCTTGATTTGCAGACATGGAATGGAAGCTACATATGGCATCGATCTCCTGTTAGTAAAACCTGTACATGGTATTTGACATGATGCATGAAGATCTTTATGGAAGGACACCCATTATAATGTGCACACATCAGCAAAGGTGTGCCTATCATGCAGCATATGACAGACTGTAAAGTGTAATTACCCACGCCGATGAAAATCGGCAGGGGGTTATGTAAAGGGTTCCGTATGTTTGTTTGTTTGTTTGTTTGTTTGTTTGTTTGTTTGTATGTATGTTTGTTTGTTTGTTTGTTTGTGTACAAGATAACAAGAGAACGGGTAAACGGATTTGCACGAAATGTTCAGGGAATGTTTGGATAATGACAGGAAAGAATCGATTAGATTTTGGTGATAATCGGTTGACCCTTGCAAATTCTGTGTGACCTTGAAGTTTTGACCCCATGGTATAGTGACCATTCCGAAAATTTCCCGTTTCTCACTTTGCGATTTTCTGCTACCATACGAACACATAAACTCCCCAACGATCCCACTTCGCTGCTCAAATGTTCGGAAGAATTCCGAAATTTACGTTTAGGCCTATTTGAGGGACTATGTCCTTCTAGATTTATGAAAGTTCGTTCTCCGTCATCACAAACTGGCCCGTATTTTGATGATTTTTCAAATTAACATTGATTGTTTTTTTCGTTGGAGGAGCATTTTGCTCGGTCGCAGTCACACTGCACGATATGCGTGCTCAATGTCAATGCGTGTGCAAGGCCGCTGAAAATGCATCGCGCTCTACACTGTTGGTGCAAAATTGCACCGGGGACGTTGCGGCGCTCGTTGGTGGCCGAATACTGGTGCAGTAGACATTTGCATTCAACCTTTGCATTGAATAATTCCCGTAGACACTAATCATAGGGGTAATTGCCTAGGGGGTACGTAAATTTTGTTTTTCTTTTTTGCTTTTGTGGATACCATCAAAGATCGTACACTCATACGACCTTTGATATTTGATGATTTTTCAAATTAACATTGATTGTTTTTTTCGTTGGAGGAGCATTTTGCTCGGTCGCAGTCACACTGCACGATATGCGTGCTCAATGTCAATGCGTGTGCAAGGCCGCTGAAAATGCATCGCGCTCTACACTGTTGGTGCAAAATTGCACCGGGGACGTTGCGGCGCTCGTTGGTGGCCGAATACTGGTGCAGTAGACATTTGCATTCAACCCTTGCATTGAATAATTCCCGTAGACACTAATCATAGGGGTAATTGCCTAGTGGGTACGTAAATTTTGTTTTTCTTTTTTGCTTTTGTGGATACCATCAAAGATCGTACACTCATACGACCTTTGATATCATCACACTCTCGGCTTGCTATAATCAAAATATCCCGCAAGAAAACGGCGTATTTCTCGATTTTTAGCGCTTTTTCCGCGACCCGTCGCGTAGACAATACTCTTAAAACTGGACTTAATTCGCGCACGCTTGGAAAAGTTCCGATTCTGCACTTTTGACGGTGGAATTTGGGATTTTCGATGGATTTTTGGAGGAGACTTAGAGACTTTCCTGTACGTGAATGAGTGTTAATACCGTATGTGTAATGATGTGATTTGCGTGTGATGTGACTGTAGAACCAAAGATCGTACACTTCAGTGTACGATCTTTGGTAGAACTCACTGGCTGGTGATAAAGCACACTGGCAATTAAGTGGCCGAATTCTGGTAGATGACCGAATGCACATTATGTTTACCCCGACTTTGTACTTAGGCGTGGGTCTGCCGCCTTTGACGGCCCCTCTCTAGTTGTACAATGTAATTGTCAACTTTTGTTTGAATTTGTTGCTGCAAACTTCTCAAATACCAGATGTGCTAAACATTGAGCATTCCGTGCATCTTGCATACAGCCCACTAGGCAGACGAGCCACTGGCCACGACATCAGACAATTTAATACAATAAATGGAATATCTTCGAAACAAGCTGCATAAATGAGCTCAGACCACAGGTGCTCCACTCTGATACTGCAGTGATCTCTTCCTCATGCATTCACTTCAGACCAGGATGAGGTTCACAATAATTTTTATTGGCCTCATTCATGTCAAGTCATAACTTTCTTTAAATGTATTCTCTCTTTCTAATATAAAAGAAGTTGGACAGTGTCATTGAATTAATAATGACTTGGTCACAATATAAATTGTTGATGTACACTGTGTCTAAGTCTCTATCAGACCAATTTACAAATGTATATCATAGGCAGGGTAACTGGCCCAACAGTTTTCTGGCATAAAGCAACAGCACTTTATTGACATCTTTCAGAGGGCAGGGGGAATATTATACCAAACAGATATCAGTAGAAATCATAATAATTTGTACTTTTCATTAAAAAGTTACACTAGTGGAATTCTCATTATATCTTTTATATATCACTGACCTACTGTGATATAAGAAATTGTTGTCTTCTCATCCATTGATGGCACATGGATTTAAAACATTCAAGATTCATAACTTTTGAACACTGATTTTCCTCAAAACTTCACTGTGTTATGTACCACATTTGTACTAACACAAGTACTTCTGCATTCATTGAATTCATGTTTATTTGAAGTAAATAAAAAGTACATTGTAAATGCTATCTGCTGTACATCACATACATGTTCTTTAACTCTTAGAAAGTGTATACAAATTGTAATCATCATGATTAGAATCATCCAAACAAAGCGCTTATTCCCACATCATTATCAATCCCATTATTCACTCTACCTTGAAGCCCTGTGATTTTTTTTTTTGTAACCTAGAAACGAAAGCTTTGATAACTTTTCCGGGTAGACTGTGCTTATACAATGAACTTGGGCTGTTTCCTGCCAGCTTGTATAGGCCTACAAACATGTACATATGATATGCAATGTGCATACATGGTGGCAACCATTCAAAGATTAACTGCTATAACTTACAAAACCAAGTGTCTCTTGTGGGTGGGGGGGGGGGGGGGGGGTGGGGAATCCAAAACCTTACCATTCTCACTCATACAGTGTATTAACCCCTTGAAGATGGACTGATTTTCGTATCACACACATTTTCCACTCACCCCAGCCCAAGAAGACTCAGGACTAGCCTTCAACAGGTTAAAGGACAAGTCCACCTTCATATACATGTGGAATGAGTGAATGCAACGATAATACTAAGAAACATCAGTGAAAGTTTGGGGAAAATCGGACAATCCATTCAAAAGTTATGAATTTTTAAAACATCTGCGCAGTCACTGCTGGATGAGAAGACTACTACAGTGTATGATGTCACATGCATACACTGTACAATGATATAAGGAAAATAAAAAGAGAATTTCACAAAACTTTATTTTTTGAATGAAGTGCAAATTTCTTCGACTTGTTACTGACGTATGTTAAGGGTAGCATTATTCCCCCTGCCTTCTGAAAGAGAGAAGTCGAGTATTCTTTTGTTATGCGAGAAAAGTGGAAATATGTTGAATTTTCTTTATTCTTTCTTTATATCATTGTACACATGTGACATCACAAGGTATAGTCTTCTCATCCAGCCGTGACTGAGCAGAAACATAAAAAAATCATAACTTTTGAACCGATTGTCCGATTTTCCTCAAACTCTCACTGATGTGTTCTACTATTGTTGCTGCATTCACTCAACCCACATGTCTGTGAAGGTGAACTTGTCCTTTAAAGTACTGTGACTTGCCACTTCAAGGGCAAAATACCCAGAAAGCATTGTTGCAAGGCACAGGTGGGCAATTGGACAGTGTCAGAATCTGAAACAGCTAAGACAGGGCTGCACATTAACCCATTTTTCCTACTGGTCCGACCTATCCCTATCGGACAGTTTTGTACGTTACCCAGTTTTTCCATTTACACTGGTCTGAACCAAAAATTTACTGGTCCTCTTCTTTTTTTTTCTCTCTCTTTGTTGCTGGTCCACAGTATACGATGTTATTATCTTATTTTTCAATGGTCATGTCAGGCTAGTAAATTTGGCAATTCCTGAATAGTTATAGTCCCAACAGTGATTTTTATCAGTTGTGGACCGTGGGACCATGGGACCCGTTAAGCGTTGGCTTCGAGATACTGACAGTCTCCCATACATAACATGTATTTCTTTGAGAATTATCATAAAAACCATTGTCTTTAGAAATCCCTGAGAACATTTAGTTACGTGATACATCATAATGAAACCTGTACAAAGCTTCAAGATTTGCACAAGCCTCATCTTCTGGCACAGACAGCCTTTGTAAAAAGCAACTGAAAGTAATGGCACACGCAATTTCATATGTGACGGCAACCAGTCACATTATGATAACCTGTACTTTAACAGTGTCAACATGATTGCTATGTACATGTATGTTAGCCCAGTTATGGATGTCGCCATCCAGTGGTTTGTATAACCTGGCCAAGTAAGTTTGGCTCAGGTACTTGTAGTATGACAATAAACAGTGGGTTTAACAAATTTCCTACAACAGCATCTAGACATGTACATGTAACACTTACAACTGTACCAGACTCTCCTGCAACACAGAGGTTGACACAAATAATCCAGCCAAACAAACTCTCATAAAGTGTAGCAAATCTAGGACCAAAATGCTGCTACACTGGATGTCCTCCCTATGGACTCTTTATACTGCTTATTACAAATTTAAAATGTTCGTATATCATAAATGTATTTTCAGTCTTATTAACATACATGTTCAAGTGCACTTTGCAATGATTAATTAACAGAGGAGGTGAGTTTTGATAATTTTTTATGGTATTGAGGAACTGTTGTTTGCAACAGCAACAGCAACAGAACACAAAAACAAAAACAAAAACAAAAAAAAAAAATCTGGGAAGTTATTCCACACTTTGGGAGCAACAGTTATGAGTGATGTTCTATCGCCAAGTGTGGATAGCATCTTCGGAGGCAGATAGTTCAGTAAGGGGTATGGTGCCTCGAGATGAGCAAAGGGCATACCAACATGGTTGTCGGATGGTTACGAGTTCAGATTAGATAAAGAAGGGCTAGAACGTGGATACAATGGAAGGTGAGGAACAGTACCATTATTTTGTAGTGAATCAGGGACCTGATGTACTGTACAGCCAGTGTCCCAGATAAATACAGTGTAGAGTATAATTGTTTCATGTGACCTATTTTTGGGGGTGACCCTGTCTGTAGCAAGTTTAGGTGGCAGTATTTCTGTTCTATACCACGCACCTCTATCATTCACTATATATCAAAATCTTGTGATATATGCTTATACAGTAGTACCACACGAGCAAGGGGCATAATGGAAAACAAACTTATCCTTCAATTTTTCTTTTTTTTTTTCTTTTGTAAATGCCTGATTTAGAGTGGAAAATTGCGGGGAAAAAAATTGAGATAGTTGCCCATATTCAAAATTGATGGTTAGCAAAATTATTTAGTAGCATGTGAATCATTGTGTGTATTTTTAATGATAAAACAAACTCAGAATTGAATAAACTTCTACAAACTCAACATGCCTACCTTCAAAATTAACAAAGGGTGTCCATGGATGTTCATACATTTAATACAGTTGTAGTTGAGTAGGGGTTAGTAGGTCTATATTTACTATGCCTCATTGATCATTTGTGCCTTTTGAGTTCCAATCTCTGTACAGTAACAACCCGTAGATATCTCATGGAATTAAAGCAAGCTAGATTCTACCCATAAATCGACCCTAACGCCATCAAAAATTTGACCACCTGCTACATGTACAAACCTATGCCTTTCGGCTTTGTGAGCGATCAAATTTTGGTACAGGAGGTCGAACTTTTAGAGCGGGTTTTTCATAACCGTTAGTGTTGCCTTCCTCCCGAGGTGAAGCAATGTCAATGAATGAGAAATAGAGTCTTGACAAACCATATATTTAAGGAATTTATTTCCACATTTTGTAGACTACAAATTTACAACAGCATGACTTAATTATGCATGGGGATGGCAACTACATCCAAATGTCATCTGAATAACATTGAGAATGAGTGGTAGATCAGTGCCATGTGGCTTGAAACAGTGTTATGAAAGATACATAACCCACAAATGAAAATCAAAATTCCCCACACAGCCCTCGACCGAGTATCCGGTGGGGACCGACCTATGGCCGACAAGTAGACACCTCCCCTTCATATCATGGCTTCAACCACGAGTTGTCTTATTTACTCACAACCTGGAATAACAAACTCACAATACACTTCCCCCACTCATAATGACTAAGATGAGTTAAATAATACTGGAGACATGTATTCTGTATGATTTCCTGCCTGTTATTTTGACAAATTCACGATATGTTGTGTTTGTCTCGATACCGGCATAATCAGGGTCTATAATCGGCCACTATCTTTGGAGGGCGTATATCTTTATGTTCCACACACAGGATCCACTCCAGTTTACTCCTTACACACGACGACCATGCCCGTTACACGTAGAGTCTATGAGACTTTCGAGAAATGTGATTATTGGTAGCCGTTAATCGAGACAACTCACCTGTAAATGCTCCTGAAAACGTATGGGCAAAACTTGCGACATCTTTCACTGATTTGCTATCCGATAACCAGAAGAGTTTGTTTATTTCTATGAGCGGAGAAATTGATAATTAATACAGAAATTATGATACGGTGCAGCGGCCGAGTAGGATGAAGCAGGCCGACATGAGTAAAGAGAAATCGGCAGTAGTTCCGGATTAGGGAAAAATAATTTCTATCGCATAATAATCTCATAAAGCAAAGCTGGCTACATTTAGAGTAGATAGTAACCATATCAATGTAATTCCTTGTGTAATACGATAAATTATGAAATACAATAACTCTTTTGCTATATCTTTTCATAGATGTGGCAGAACTATATTGTTACGCGAGGAGAAATTTGGCATGCCACATTTACGTTGAGCTGCTCGCGGAGCTCTGTGGTGAACCCAAGCGATAAGCATGCAATGCACAGAGAACACCTACACGTATGTCAGTTGGCCGCGAGGAATAGCTTCCGGGTGCATTTCTATTCTATAATAACGTCATGAAGCGGTTTTTTCAAAGTTTTTTTTTTTTTCGCTTTGTTTTAATGATCACATTAAAGTTTTCCCGGTATCATTATCATCATCACTATTTTTTTCCAACTATTACCGTGTGACTCGAACGACCAGATAAGGGTTCAAAATGTCAGCAGAATTAAAGAGCAACTCCATACCCAGTTGAAGATAGTTTGAACAAAGAGCTATAAGTACTAGTAGCTCTTTGGTTTGATAAGAGAAGGCCTATAGACTCAACCGACTGTATAAGGCCTAGAATAATGGAGGGAAAGAAGAAGGAGGAGAAGAATTTCTAAAGAAGAAGAACAATAACGATTGAACTTCTGGAGAAGAAGAAGAAAAAGAACGCAAGTGGAAGAGGCTTCATGAAAATCTAACCTAAAGTGAAAAATATAATTTTATGATTTTGCATGTTTCAAAGATCATGCTACCTCACAGGCCTAATCAAATTAATACGGAGGTGATCAATGATGTCATCACTTCACAAGTCTCCTATTAACATTGAACTCCACCAGAATTATCACTATAAATTGAAAGGAAAGTCTTTTTTTTTCTTGGTTTGTGTGTGTGTGTGTGTGTGTGTGTGTGTGTGTGTGTGTGTGTGTGTGTGTGTGTGTGTGTGTGTTTTGGAGTCAAAAAGAGGAGGCTGCATGATGGGTCGCATACAGTGGCGGATCCATGCCGAGGGAATGTTTTGATGCTCTCCGGGCGGGCATAGGCCCTACAGTTTTATATTCCGAATGTTCGTTAATCCGAAAATGTAAACAGGGTCATGTTATTCCGAAGGTTTGTTGGTCAGGAAACGAAATAAGGTTCGCAATTCCGAAAGTTCGTTGTATAAAGGACTGGCACCGTCTTTACATTTTGGAATTAACGAACCTTATGACTCATTTCGAATTAATGAACCTTCGGAATAACGAACGAATGTTAGAGAAGTAACACTGTTCTCGCATTGTCAGGTGTACAGAGAGGTGAGCACCTCGATCCGTGTAACCATACTTGCATCCTCTCAGTGTTTATGAGAAAACCATTCTTAAACTAATGATCACGATAATAATCATGATATTGATAATGGAATAATTTTTAGTACCATACTGAAAACGCCATAAAGACAGATTTCAATTGTACTGATCGTCAACAAGGTTTAGGCCTAAGTACGTATGATTTGTGTGTTTGTGTGATGTGTGTGTGCGTATTTATCATTGCGTATTTTTCATCAAAAATTTTCATTGCGTAATGTCTTATCTGTTTTATAACAACTTATATAGCACCGTCTTTTGTCACTAAATGATTGTTAATTTGTTTGTTTGTTTCATTGATTAACGATGTTTCAGAATAACGAATCTGTACTTATTGATTTCGGGTGAACAACCTTCTGAATAACGAGCCTCATTTCATTTTCTGAATTAGGCCTATATGAAACCTTAATCGGAAAAACAAACCTTTTTTTCATTTTTTGACTAACGAACCATCGGAATAATGAACTGTAACCATCACAACATGCAAAACGTCCTGTGAAGAGATATAGTTAAACATCACTGATTTTATTGAAACATCACTTGTATTTTGGGTTGACCTGATTTCGTTTTATCTATGAGGTTCACTGGGATTAGAATCACAACTGTCTTATTCCCTATTCGAACCCACGCATATTCGATGCCGCCAGTCAAAAATATTTGAAGGATGTGCGAAAATGGATCTGCCTCACAGAAGGAATACAATTGATTCATGTATCATTGCGTGATGATCATCCACTCTTTAAAGAACACATATCTCTGAGATGGCAATTAAGCCCTATACTTTTCTATGCGAAAACACATGAAACCTTAAACTTCAACTGGTTTGATTTTGGTGAAACCTTTGCAGTTTTATCTCTATTTATTACAGCTGACCGGAATTTGGCATGGAATCGCTCTTCAAAGAAGAAATCTGCTCCAGAATTTTATCAATTTCACAAGATAGGGAAAAAACCCTGCAGAACAGTGCAAAAATGATCCAAATTGGATAAGAAATAACTGAAGGGGGTTACGACATTTTGAAATTTAATTCCTCCCCCCTCAAAAAAAAACAAAAAAAAAACAAGCGCTAACTTGACCAGTTATGAATATTCAATTCATCAAGTTGATGATGTCCTGCTCTCACAATTTCTTATTCATTTTATTATGTTCGGAAATTACAAAAATCTCATATTTCAGCTGTAGAGATATAAAACTTGCATTAAAATCAAAACGAAAAAGAACTAATCTGATATATTTTGGTATGGGAATAATATCATGCTTTTACCTGTTTAGCTAAAAGTGATAAACGGTTTTTTTTTCGAATTTTCTATAATATAGCATGCATGAAAAAATATAGTGAGGGCATGATCTGACACCATGAATTCGCTCAGAATATTCATATGGAAATGACTGGTCAAGATGTTTTCCAAAAAAAGTGAAATTTCCAAATGTAAAATCTTCCTCATTTCTTATCCGATTTTGTGTCATTTTTAAAACGTTCTTTTGCGAGTCCTTTTTTTTCTCTCTCTCTCTTTCTTTTAAATATAGAGTTTATTTATTTTTGGAGTGGATTTCCTCTTTAGAGTGCAATTTTAGTAGACCTATACCATAGTCGTTCATATGCCCGTTTTATAGCAAAAAGATTGGTGTTAGATTTACTGACATTTCATCTAAAAATTTCTGAAGGAGAGACACATTTGCATGTGGCGTTTATATTCCGACTCCTGGGAAACTATACATTGCTGTGTACATCAAGTATCCGATATGACACTGTGACAGACAAAACTTTTATTTCATGGGTGAGAATGCACATCCGAATATTATGTTTCAAAAAGGTAATGCATATATACCTTTGATGTTCATTCATTCATTCCTGTTTTTTTTTTTCATTCACAACACATGGGTATAACACAAACGTCAAAATGATGGTATATTTTTGTAATGATCAGTGGGCAGTGGCGTAACTATACGGGGGGGGGGGGGGGGGCACGTGCCCCCCCCCCCCCCATCCGCTGGTAAAAAAATAAAAAAATTAAAAACTTACCAAAATGGTAATTCAAGGGTTAGTAAACTGCTTTTGAAATCGACATGAAAGAGTGATCAAGAAATAAGATATTTTTCTACGATTTCTCTTAACCATAATTAAAGAGGTATATAGTGTGAAACATTGTTCAAAAAGCCCGGAGCCGACAAAAGACTGTGATTCAGCGTGATTCCTAGCTGGCATTCTGAATATAAGCTGGATGTGCGCAGTGTTATACTCAGAACATCAAAAAACTGCAAAGAAACTGCAGAAGAAAAGAACTGCAAAAAGAGTCGCTGCATATACGGTTGCGCAATGTGATGTAGAAATAGAATGTACAGCTTTGTATATAAACCTTACGCTTCGTTATATCAAAGCTATAGATCATTGATTTTGCAGTGTTGCTTTACATAAAAGTCTATATTAAAATGCCTCGCATTTTCAATTATTAAGACTTGACCTGGGCTATTTCCTAACTTTTCCATGTATATAAAACACACTCACACACAAACACAAACAATAACATTAGGGGATGCTCTAAAGTGCAGATTTTGGACATCCTTCCCCCGCTTGGTCACTTCGACGCCCCTCGCAGGTCATACCTCCCCCAATCATGAAAATAAACCGACACCCTTGACTACCAGTGGCGGATCCAGCGGGGGGGGGGGGGGGGGGGGGTCGCACCGCCCCCCCTTAATTTCCAAAGCGAAAAATATAGCTACAAACGGCAGTTTTTGGACTGTAAATGATGTCAAAATTTTCAAGCTCGCTCGCTCCGCTCGCTCGCATTTAATCGCTATGCCATTCTCCTGATGTTGCTGCCAGTAATTGCCAGCCCGGTGCGCCCCCCCCCCCCCTTTGATTTCCACAGCGAAAAAGTGTAGCTATACTAAACGGCAGTTTTTGGACTGTAAAATGTCAACGTTTTCAAGCTCGCTCACTCGCATTTAATCGTTATGCCATTCTCCTGATGTTGCTGCCAGTAACTGCCAGCAGTTGCGCCCGGTGCGCCCCCCCCCCCTTAATTTCCAAAGCGAAAAAATAGCTACCAACGGCACTTTTGGGACTGTCAAAATGTAAAGATTTTCAAGCTCGCTCGAATTTAATCGTTATATCATTCTCCTATAATGTTGCTGCCAGTAATTGCCAGCAGTTGCGCCCGGTGCACCCTCCCCCCTTAATTTCCAAATCGAAAAAAATTTAGCAACAAACGGCAGTTTTGGGACTGTAAAGTGTCAAAATTTTCAAGCTCGCTCGCATTTAGTCGTTATGCCATTCTCCTGATGTTGCTGCCAGTAATTGCCAGCAGCTGCGCCCGCGGTGCGTTCCCTCCCCCCCCCCCCCCCCTAATTTCCAAAGCGAAAAAAATTATAGCCACAAACGGCAGTTTTGGGACTGTGAAATGTCAAAATTTTCAAGCTCGCTCGCATTAATCGTTAAGCCATTCTCCTGATGTTGCTGCCAGTAATTGCCAGCAGTTGCGCCCGGTGCGCCCTCCCCCCTTAATTTCCAAATCGAACAAAATATAGCTACAAACGGCAGTTTTTGGACTGTCAAAATGTAAAGATTTTCAAGCTCGCTCGCATTTTATTGTTATGCAATTCTCCTGATGTTGCTGCCAGTAATTTGTCGTTTCACACCGTATTTCCATAATCCATGTAAGGAAAACTTACAATGTTGCACAATGACTGCGCTGTATCACGGCATATGGAATGTACCACATTCCGTTATGTATATTGTAGTCCCCATTAAGTTTGCAGACTGACAGCGCACGCACACACGCGCACACAAACATACACTTAAAAAAAAAAATTCTTTATTTGAGTTTCATTCAATGTGAAATCCATATTAACAATAAAATTAGTACGCCCACCAACAAAAAAGAAAGCAGCTGTATTCTTCTTTCTTGCGCTACTAAATCATTTTTCAAACATACAGTACAATTATTTGATTCTTTTTACCAAATCATACCCTGTTTTTATAAGAGAAATGACATAAAAATCTGCATAATTCTCAGAAAAAACTATTTTGATCAGCCTAATCAAGCCAATCCGAATGTGCCTTATCACTCACACACCTAATAAGAAATGTGTGCTACTCAATCACTTTTTTACTTAACTTCCTTTTTTTTTCTTTTTTCTTTTTTTGGCAGAGCACACGCTATATACATAAATATATCAGATATGACTCTTAAAAGGGGAAAAAGATTCTTGATCAACTTGATCATATTGCTCAATATCCACTTCATTACATAAATTCTCACACGCACGCACGCACAAGCATACACACCCTCAAAATTACTTTTCCACGAGGTGCCCCCCCCCCCCAATATCATGACCTACGGTACGCCATGCACTGTCAGTGGGAATACATCTTGTCTCATTAAGGACTTGATGGAAAATATGTTCCATACTATAGAGGGGACGATAGACACCTCTCGCATACAATGATTATGAGTCTGGCCTAGACACAAAATTAGTGAAATAAAATGAAAAGTGAATTGAAATGACATGAAATGAAATGAAATGAAGGCAATGATAAACAAGCAGCCGTCCAAAGCAAAACAAGAGTCAAACGCGAGTCAATGAAGATAATTCACATTATCTTCTTTCCTTACAAAAAATTAATGGTCTTGTGTACATGCCACTGTACATGCCAAATCCATTGATGAGTCATTCTCATGATTATGACGTCATGTCTGTAAAATTTTGTGCTCTCGATGTGTTGATTCTCTCTGAAAAAAATAATGAAAACGATAGACTTTATAATACTGCTAACAACCAACTGAGAATAAATCATCCCAGAAACTGTGGTTCGATACGAGGTTTATGCACCCATTGATGAGATGTGACTTTCATATCAAGACATGACATTTTATTGAGAGTCTGCCGCCCTTTCATTCGTAATCTTATATTTTCTTTTTCTTTCGTTATTTTTGTTGGTTTGTTCCTTTGCTCTTGAAACTTTGAGGAACCATGATTGTCTTACAATAGTGCAGACTGACTGACTTTGTTATCAGTCCTATAAAATGAACAATTATTTTCTATACACTGAGTGCGTCCGGAGTATAAAGATGCACAGCGCCAGCTATAGACATCTATTCTCTGTGTTTGGAAATCACTACTCTCTGCGGGATAGTGGTTCTGTGTTGTGTCTTTTTCTTAGTTACTGTTTTAGATTATATTCTGTGTACGACCATAACTCAAAGAAGGAGGGATGGGAGAGACAGACTCACAGACAGACAAACAGAAACAGGCATACGGATAAATATCATGATAATGATCAGATGATGACAAATGGATAGATACACAAACATAGATCGAAATGATTGTATAAAGATATAGATAAAGAAAGACAGATGGATAAGATAGTGAGAAGGAGAGTTATAAATCGTTACGGCTATTGTCATTGCTTTCAACTATCATACCAACATGACATGAACAGAGTCGGTTGCATGAGGTTGACAAAGAAACTTTTTCATACTGAATCCATAATTCATGCATGATTATTGTTATGTATGAAATATTATGCATGAATTATGGATGGCAGGGTGCACTTATACACAGTCTCACTTCTGCGGAATGGTTACAGGGATTTTCCATACGAATTTCGAGAAAATCTCACGGAATAATATACCATGCATGCACTGAGAGGCAGTTCCATCAGATACGGATTCAGGCACTAGAGTTAGGTAATTCAGGTGACTGTATGGCATTATCATAGCACTATTTTTTGAAGGGCACAGCCCCGAAGAAAGTATAACAGTAACTCATATGCCAGTCACAGAAGAATCCGTAATTTCAGCTGGTATACCTCGAAAAGAGTGCATAGCATATTTGATTTATATCGGTCCTACTATAGAGAAAAAAAAAATTCAGACATGGATTTAAAAAATGGTAATAATGATAATCAAAACTAAATGTATCAATTTTTCAACCCCACGAACTTGAGCAGTAACACAGTGAAAGTCGCCAACCGGTCGTCCGCACTAAATGCCAAGTGCACAGTGCATACACAGTGAACGGCAGTGCTATGTTGTGAAAATAATGCAGGGGCTCACCGCTGGCTCAGCCTCAATATATGCAATTCACTTTGTAGAGATATGTATTAAATATTCCGACGTCTGACGTCACGCAATTTCCTCATTTTTTTTTTTTTTTTTTTTTTTTTTTTTTAACGGTGAAATAAAAAGTAAACTGTTCGGCCAATCCTACTTCGAGAATATTGTACGATATACATAAACAATGATACACACAGCCTATCGGTATTCTATTATTCATTTTGTTTTCTGCTAATGAACACTGCAATGGGAGAATGAGAAGGGGAAAAGAGTTTACTATTAAGCGATGTTGATGGGCATGATTGATAATTCCACATAAAAAGATCAAATAACTTCATAACATCAGTCCGAATCGAGGGAACAGGACTAGGCCAGTCAAAACTTTGCTCCACCGTATTCTCCAAGAATTCTTTGACAAGAATGAAGGATCGAAGTGCCCACATTCAACGTTTCCGCAGATGACAGGCCCATAGCCATACAGTGGCGGATCGGGGGGGGGGGGGGGTGCGCACCGGGCGCGCGCCACCTCTTTATTTGTTGATAAAACAAAAGAAATAAAAAGAAAAAAATGAGATGAAACCAAGAAGTAGCACCAGAAATATTGTTTGCGCCCCCCCTTTTTTTACGGAATTCCTGTTTATGGATCCGCTCCTGCAAGGCCTATAAGCTTTTGACCACAGAATGACTTGGGACGTCTTTTCCTTATCGTTGAAGAGCCTATACATGCATCTATGGTCTCCAATAGGTGAGAATTGATAACTGCTGAATTAGGTTTCATTTTCACCGGAGGACATGATGATGACGGGCCTTGGATGGATCCAGAAGTAATTCTTACTGCTCATAGCAGGATCTAATTAGATTCGTAATTTGTCAAAACTGACAAATTAGCCAGATCCGATGTATAAATGATTTCTGAGATTCTCATCGCAAAAAAGGGAATCAAACTCCTGTCATGCTTACAGATTTAAAATGGAAAGTGGATATTATGATTACAAAGAGGCAAAATGAACCTTATTTTGATGATCAAGGTATAGCATGGTCAATATACTGTATGCACAAAATCTGGCCCCGATTGAGCATTTGATAAGCAAGATACGAAATAAAGAATATACAATTGACCTTTGAACCTCATTTGCGCAACCAAAATGGCGTCCGACTAAAAAAAAAGCGTCGTTATCTTACAAAATGATCCCGTCTATCGAGGCCAATATGTGTGCAAAATATATGGCGCCGGTAATACCATATACACTCGAGGTTCACAGAATGAAGTATATTTGACCTTTGACCCCACTTTACACAGCCAAAATGGCATCTGAGCCCCCCCCCCCCCCCCGAAAAAAAGGGGACCTGGGACTGAAATTCAGGACAATTCTGTAAGGACTTGACATTAGCCGTGGTCAGGGGACACTAACATTTGATGTCGGGCCACCAAATTTCCAAGACGGTTGTCTGCCGGTGGCCCCAGTCAAGGAACTGTTATTCAAAATTTACTGTAATTTTTGCGTTTATTTCAGGCCACCAAAATTTCAGATTCAAAGATTTTAGTGGCCCGAGCGGGCAGGCAGAGAAAGGTAGTGTAGAGGCCCCCCCCCCTCTTTAGAGCTCCACACACCGCCCCTCCCCCATTCAGCTGCCCCCTACTCTCACAACAAAACGAACTTCTCAAAAACATAGGGAATACGTACGCACATTTTACACCACTGAAAGCGAACCAAAAACGTGCGTGAAAGGCGACTGTAAAAAAACAACAACAAATAACAACAAAGGAACACACAAGAACAACAACAACAACAACATGTAAAATCATCGCACGACCTACAGATTTACTGGTCATCACCACACGAAAACGAGCTACAAAAATAAAAATCGATTTTCTTTTTAGAAAATAACCAATTGACAAATCGACGGCAGTAAACATTCTGGAACGTATCTCTCCTTATATTCCAGACGGGTATATCGCTGCCCATGTCCAAGATCTGCATTATGAGATTATGGTAGACACAAAGAGCGTTTTTATTCAGAGAAGCAAAATACGCGCTCATGCCGGCTCATGCCGGCTCATGCGAGAGGACCTCTCGAATTTTGTTTTGTATAAACACGGCGTATGCCGGCATACGCCGCCAAATGCAGGCTCATGCGAGAGGTTCCGTCCGCCACCTTTTGAGGTGGCCGATGCGAGAGGAGCCTCGCGTATTTTGCTGTGTGTTTATACAGACGACCGAAATTCGAGAGGTAACCGGAAAGCGTGTATTTTAATATCTGTCATGATCGAACCATGTCTTCTCCTTCTTACTGAAAAACTGGATTTCAATCGATCATTTGGCCGGGTGGTTGTCAAGAGGAACGTTACAAGAATGACCTTCAAGCTTGGTGGTCCTGATGACTTTGCCGGTGCCATCTTGATTTTTTTCATTTTTTCCCATCATGCAATAAACTGCACTGCGAACGTGACCTATGCTTGACCCCAAAATTCGAGAGGTCCGGTTCAGCTGAGGTCCGCTCGCATCGGCTCGCATGAGCCGGAATTTTGACTTCTGTATAAACATGAGAAATAAGCGCTCATGCGGGAGGTAAAATACCGGCTCATGCGCGCCGATGCGAGAGGCTCCTGTATAAACACGCTCAATGTTGGGCAAATTGTGAGTATGGGCCAGGAATGTGAATCCATCCATTTTACGGCGAAGTCGCGAGTACATTTTTATTTTGAACACCGCGCAGAAAGCGGTGAGCCATACATCATGGCTATACTGGGTACTCTGGTAATCTTCCTTTCTTTGCGCCCGTTCGACCGCCAGAACGTGTGCTGGCGTCACGCCCTCCGACTTCGACTTCACCCGGAGCTGTCATGCCAATACATCACACGTGTGTTGTTTGTCACGTGTAGCATGATGCGACCCAAATTTCTCGTTTATGCAAATTGGGGAACCGTGATACCACGCCCCATCCTCGCGCCAATGATAATACGTCATCGCATGCGCGCGAGCCTGCGGACGACCGACGACGCACAGGTGAATTTATTATTAGGCTTTTCTTAGTCGTCTCTACGATAAAGAAAGAAGATGTACCTAACGTTGTACAAATTTTATTACTTGAGTATACTAGTGTAATCCGTCTAAAACAAGGGGCGCTAACTATAATGATTGTATGATATCAAGATTTAATTTCTTCAATTTGGCAAATCTACCTGAGTAATTTTGCTCTTTAAATTGACATCGATACAGCATGCAGTGTAGGCCCTACTGTTGTAATCAGTGAAAAAAAAGGCAAAAGAGCAGTAAAAATATTCAAGGCCACTGACGGCTGGATTCCATTTTATCATAAGAAATAACAAGCTTGATCATATGACTGTGATTGTACAAAAAGAATTCTCATTTTCACACAAAATTATATTTTTAAGCATTTTTCATACAGCTTCCAAAACAAGTGGAATCTACATGCAACATAATTGAGAGAATATTCAATTTGTAGTCTCCCGTTGTGCATACGTGCCATTGCAATGCCTATATAAATAGGTACGCTGCAAGCGGCATTCTGAGGCAATGGCAAGAGACACAATTTAATTCTGAAAAATATGTCATATTCTGCAAATATATATATATATATATATATATATATATATATATTCACATATCTGCTGAAGCTTGTTCATATCCCATTTTTCTAATTTGGAAATTTGTTTCCTTTGGGGTGACAGCTCGAGGGAGAGAGAGAGATGTGGTGAAATTAGCCAGGAAGAGGAAACATAGTGACTAGGATACAGTTAACTTGGTTGAATGTCTTACCTAGTCATGTTAGCACTCCTTTTTTTTTTTACATTCAGTATCGTAATGATGGGCTGACTCTGACGAGATGGAATTATCTTTCTTTCTTTTTTTAACTGTAGATCTGCAGTATTTCAGAAAATGCGGAACTACGTGTGTGCAAGAGAAACCGTAGAATGGAAAATACGTATCAAACGTCTGGTAGCTCAGTTTATGGGAAATAGTATATGCAAATCACAACGTGTTCTTTTGCAACAAAATAAGACCCATGTGATTCTGGTCGATCGTGGCTGTCAACGCTGTCTAGACGTTTCAACATACTCCCCGCGTATAATGGCATTGTTTTTCATAAATTAATATATTTCCGTTGTTAAACTCACAAATTAATTGTATTGCTTACTTTATTATTATTTTTATTTAGAATGTAGATAAATCAAATCATTATAGACCAAAATTACTAGCCAAATACACTTGAATTGCCAAAAATAAAGGGGGTAGGTTTCATTGGACTTATATTATGGTAAACAGAAAGACACCACGTGATTATGCATGTGGAATAAACAACCCCTCGCACGCCCTATGATTGGCCAAGTATGCTGGGGTATGTAAATTATAGGGTTATTTCATTACTGTACGGGGAGAAAATTATTTTTGATAAGTACATATTATGACAATTGGAGTACAATGATATTGGGTTCTTAATCTGAGGTACAAAATATTATTTGAAATAGTATTGGTTGAAATTTACGGATTTTTAATGAGACTGATCATTACACTTTTTACATTATACTGTACGTAGTATCCCTCCGTAAAGAAATGCAAATTGTCATAGTATCCGTGTAGAGCGCAGTGTTATTATATGCCGTGCGATGCTTCACACGATGCGAGTCTACACTGACGTCAAATATGGTGAATTTGACTCCTAAAACTACACCTGGGACTTATCAAATCGGTATTGCAGTGAAAAACATCATTCAACTTCAAAGTAATCACAGGGCCACGGAAAATCATGAACATCGACACTCTCCTTGAAGCTGCAAAATATGTCGATTCTGTCGGAGCCGCTGTCGAGCATTCGTTTACACGTGGTAAGTATGCACATGTACCGCTGTTCATACTGTGAATAGATGACGTGCTTGTGTGTGATATGTGTGTGTACAGTCTGGAGCGTGTGTGAGCACGGTGTCGGTTGTGTGTGTTGGGTTGTGTGTTTTGTGCTGTGTGTCGTGGACATTGCTTCGCAGGCCTTGCTATGATGCCATACAGTATTGCCACACTCTCTCGCGATGCGATGATATGTGCCTTTTGTATACGGTCCGGTACGGGATACGCCTGCCTTCTGTTTGCCGAAGCCATGTAATAATACTGAATAGAACTAAGTTTTATAAACGTTGCTGAGAACGAATAACAGTGTATCTAAGCTGGAAGGGTAGGAAAATTTGTTTTGATGTTATTTTTGCTTTTATTGTGGGCTGCGTGAGATTCTACTTTTCTTTACGTCATTCTGTTTACGGAGGAAATGGTGGAAATGACGGGCAAATTATGTTACATGGCGGTCTGCCCGATTGACCTTGGTACTGACTGGCTCTACGTACCTGCGCTGCGTTTCGCCGCTTCTCGCTACGTCGTAGTCCGTGAGACAGCATCGCGGCCGCGTTAATACATATTCAAATGAGCCGGCTGGGTCAACAAAAATAGTGTCAAATGACTGGCGAAGTCACCTTGCAAGTGAAATGGATTGAGGGTTGCTTGTGCTCGTATTCCTTACATTCAACTCTGTTCGTAGTGCAGTGTAGGGTAATCAGATCGTGGATGTGAGTGCAAATCCTAGTAGAGGCTAGATGTTCGAAGTACCTAAGTAGTTCTAGGCCTACTAGTACTACCACTACTACTACACTAGCTGTCTAGTGAAGGAATACAACTTTACAAGGAGAATAATACAATTTGTTACACTATCTAACGTTAGAGATCTAAAGTAATTGTTAGACGGGGTAGACCCTGGACTAGCTGTGTGATGCAAATATTGGCCTTCAACAGTTCAAGTTCTACTGAGCTGTACAGTACACTAAAAAAATAACCTGATGCAGTGTGCATATTAGTTACCAGACCTACCGGTACTACATTTTCATAATCCACTCAGAAAGATTATCAAAAATTCAAATACTAATCAATTTGATCAGTAATATTTAGAAAATCCCACAGAAACACAAGGGATTTTTTTTTAAAAATCTCTTACTGCATTTCTTGTATTATGTAATAATATCCTCTCTGTTCTAGATCTAGCTAGTGTGACACAAAATGACATTATCGTGATCTGTTAATAAGTGTTATTACTGTCATTTGTAAATTTTTCATTGCCAGCTAACGATATGCACCTTCATATACATGTACACGTTACAAAGTATGCTGTAGGCTACACAGTAAAGACATGCCTGTGGAACAAGACGTAACACTAACAGATGTCAGATTCTAACTGCTACTGTAAAGCCGTTCAATTATCCCGTGATACTTTCTTCAAATTCCATCAAAAGTGTGCACCGATCGTTGAATTTCACTCTATTGAAAATGTGATGAGGGCGATACCCCTCCCCCTTCTGTCTATAGGCAGGGCTCCACACTAACTTTTTTTTTGGTGGCCTGATGGGGCCACCAAAATCATCAATTTCAAGTTTTGGGAGGCCCAAGGGAAAAATTTGGTGGCGTGAAAAAAAAAGAAAACATTAAAAGTCCCTTTTTTTTTTTAATGAGTCACACACTCACTGCATGTATTTATGCATTTCCGGCGCAAAAAGTTACGAATTTATCGACATACTTTTCAAAAAATTTGGGTGGCCCGAGGCGGGCCACCAAATTTGCTCTTTATTGAAATTTGGTGGCCCGACTTTCATTTTTGGTGGCACCGGGCCACCGTTAGTGTCGAGCCCTGCTACTAAAGGCCTATATCTCTGCATATGCAGTAAAGAAGTGGATGCTGATAAAAGGAGGTGACAGATACAACATCAGCTATTCATACTAAATTCCTTGAATATTCATGTTTCTTTCTTTTTTCATCAAAAGTTTCTTAAAATTCGACAAAAGAGTGTCCACAGATCGTTGATTTCACTTCTAAAAATGTGAACGCTCCCTTAGAGGGAGGACGATAACCCTTCCCATCCCCCCCCCCCCCTTTTCTGTCCATCTCCATGGACATACAGTACCACACAGTGAAGATGCACATGTAGAAAAAGAGATGAGGGAGCCACAAATTAAGCCATTTACATTGTCCTGGAATATCATCATTTTTTTTTTTTTTAATCTAAAATGTTCCTATTGTCCCCACCTCCCCCCCCCAAAAAAAAAAAATAAATAAATTTGTGAGTCAGATTCTACCGCTTTCTCAAATCAAAATGTTGGCAAGTACAGTGTACAATGCTCTGTTCGTGTACCGGTACATGTTTGTACGTATTGTTGAAAGAAATGCATTTGGTATGTGACTAGAAACTTGGCAAGTGTACCCCCCCCCCCCCCCCCCAAAAAAAAAAAAAAAAAAAAAAAAGAAAGAAAGAAGTGTTCTGCTTGTCCACATGTAGTAATCGCTCATTTTCTCATCTTTATAGAAATTGAGAAATGCAGTTACAGTAAACCTCGCATGAGTCGAAGCTCTCGGGACTGACAAAAATGCGTCGACTTAAGTGAACTTGACTCTCGCGAGAGTCGATTTTTTTTCGACTCACAGTTATGTACATGTATTATAGTACATTTGCATGCATGTGCGTGTGTGTGTTAGCATTCAAATTTGTCTGTTCTTGAAGATAATGTTCTTATTTTGTTCTAAATTGAACATGGAATTTGTATCAATACTGGTAGTTAAACGTAGTTTTGAGAATGTCTGCGCTAATGTGGCAATGTGCATGTGCTACGTCTATGGTGCAACATAGGTAGCCATCTCTGTCAACCTACCCTGAGACAAACTCTCCCAGGCCCATCCCACCTCCATTGAACAAAACTGTACAGCCAGCCGGGCACGCACAAACAAGCTCCGCCCACTTGGCCTGTCACTTAAATATTAAAGCAGCGATTGGTTGACCAAGGAGTTCTGGCTTGACATGGATAAAGTATGGATGTTCTGTGTGTATGGGTAAAGTATGGATCGATGTGCTGTGTGTATACATGTATACATGTGTATGTATTCGACATGCGTGCGGAGCGTTACGGTGTAAGATATTGAGTGTGCATGCTTACCTGCAGCAGGTCAGGGACGGGGATCTGCGACATGCCGATTTTTTTGTTCTCCTTTAAATGTAATGAGAATGCCAGACAAATCTTCTTCGGCTCAAGCGATGTAAACTACGTGTATTTTGTACAAAAGGGACTGAATGTTTTGCTTCGACACAGCCGAAATTCGACTCTCGTACTTCGGCTTATCCAAATATTTCTTAGAGAAAATACATAGGGAAAAATCGGGACTTTTTATTTTGCTTCGACTTAAGTGATTTTCGACTCACTCGACGTCGACTTATCCGAGGTTTACTGTATATACAGTACTGTAAGAGGCTATTTGAAATATGATACACTGTATATTGGTTCTGTTTCAATTTTAGTAGAGGGTACGCCCTACACGTATGGAAGGCAATTCTGTTGAAATACATATCAGAAGTATATAAAAAAATATTTAAAAAAAAAAAACGTCTTGAGCAGACTATGGAATTACATTGAAAGTCCTGTACATGGTAACATGTTTCACAGCAAATTTTACAGGCATTTGTTATATTACATGTTCGTATTGCTGGTGGTATTACTAGTAGTTGTTGGTGCCAATGAACTATGACAGATGACTAGCATTCTCTTGGTCACAAGATTTTAACAATTCTGTATTTGTAAGATCTTGTTTCAAGTTGTGCATGGCAATTATAATATATCAAACACCTACAATGTATTGTACATGTTGTACAATGTACTGCAGAGACTCCAACCCAAAGTACCTTCTGATCTGGAGATTCTCCCGACTGAAACCCCGAGCAAACGGGAGACTCAAAGTTGATGTGTGCGAAGCGCGAAATTCCTAGGGTTCTAGATGCTCTCTGGTGCTATCTAAGGCTTATTTTTTCAACATACGATAGAAATATGCAAGAAATCCTTTCCAACGGGAGACAAAGAGCCAGGGCGGGAGAAATTAAATCTCAAACGGGAGAACGGGAGATTTTGCGAAAATGGGTTTTCGGCGGGAGATCTCCCGTCGAAAACGGGAGAGTTGGAGTCTCTGGTACTGTACAATGTGTTTGTACCTCCATGGCATAAAAGATCATACACCCACTGTAGACTACTGAACATGTACACAACATGTTCACACATGTACCATGTTGAGAAAACTGCGTCAGGCTCTGCATCAATTGCAATATCATGGACATACAATGTAGTACATGTAATTAAAAGTATGTACGTTGTATACAGTAGCCTGCTGACAGATTTCACTGATGATTGAGGGCTATCATCAAGCTCTCTAACTGCAAAAGTCTGCTGTGGATACTGCTTTAACAAAATTAAAAGAGATTGGAATTGTGAAAGAGATCTCTTGTCATGTGACACCAAAGGACGAGTCCACCTTCATATACAGTACATGTGGATTGATTGAATGCAACAATATTATTAGAACACATCAGTGAAAGTTTGGGGAAAATCAGACAGTCCGTTCAAAAGTTATGAATACAGTCACTGCTGGATGAGAAGACTACTACAGTGTATGATGTCATGTGCGTGCAACGACATAAACAAAATTAAAAGAGAATTTCACAAAACTTCACTTATTGAATAAAGTACGCATTTCTTCAACTTGTTACTGACATAAGGGTAATGTTATTCCCCCTGCCTTCTGAAAGAGAGAAGTTAAGTGTTCTTTTGTTATGCTAGAAAAATGAAAATATGTTGAATTTTCTTTATTCTTTCTTTACATTGTATGTATGTACTGTATATATCGTTGTACGCATTGTGATATCACAAGCTATAGTACACTTCTCATCCAGCCTTGAGTGAGCAGAAACTTCAAAAATGCATAACGTTTGAACAGATTGTCCGATTTTCCTCAAACTCTCACTGATGTGTTCTACTAAATATTGCTGCATTCATTCAGCCCACATGTTTATGAAGGTGAAGTTGTCCTTTGAATAGACTGATTTTGCCATGATTAAGATTTTATGCATCCACCCTGTATATTTTGCATATATTTACAACACACAATGTAGGTTGTTCCTGACTACCAGAAAGCTTGCCAGAGCTTGCCTGACATAGCAGTAACTGATGATTGTATACGTATGTACAGTACAACTCAACTGTAGGATGTATTGAAGTTTATTCTCCAAGAACCAGTCAATGGAAAAGCAAGCTTGTTTATCAAAGACCTCAAAAAAGAAACATTCACAAATTTCATAATACTGTACGAGCTGAAATTTTCGCGGTGGTTTTATTTTCGTGAATTTCGCGAATCACCTTTGAACTGCGAAAATAACAACGTGCGATTAACTAAGTTCAGTTAGACCCTCGTAACCGCGAAATTAACAACACACAAAAATGTCCTCCAAGTAGCAATTCGTGAAAATATCTGTACGCGAAAATTTCAGCTCGTACAGTATATGAGTAAATCAGTCTATTGGTGAAGACTCTTACACTGTATACAGCTTTATTATGCTTTGCATGAATAGTCTTGTAGGCAATGCACAGTATAAATATGTTTTCATGTAGAAAATCTTTATCACTGCATTTTAATCAAAGGTATGCAAACATTTATTATTTAATATCAGGAATGAGCTCTTGTACTCCATCATGAATCAGGAAGTTAAAAGCATTTGTAAGAAGGGGAAAAAAAAGCTGAGTTTGGTCTTTTTTAGAATGATACTTAGATATGAAAAAAAGGTTTCAGTGTAACCTCCCATCCTACACATGTATTTTTACCTCAATAAGATCTCATCAGGTGGTCTCTTCCCACCTCCCTGATCTCATCTACAAAAGACCATTTTGGAGTGTTAATTGTTCCTACTTACACGAATGGGTGTTTGGGAAGAAATGCTTTCTTGAAATAATTGCACCTTCCACTAGTTGAAATAATTATCAGTGGTTAAGAAATGTCATAAAAGAAAAAAGTTATAGAATAACAATTTTTTTTTTTTTTTTACTTACCGGTAAGCAGTTTGCCTCTTGAAATTTGACTGATATTTGTCTTCATCTACAGCTGTACCATATAATATGAATCCTTTCCTTTATTCTGTATTCTGTACTGTGAATCCATTGAATCTACATGTACAACATGTACATTGTAACAGGCACTGTACAAATTGTACATGTACGTCTTGCCCTATTAATATTGAAAGTGAAATTTAATCAACACAAAGGACATCCCCCATTAGTTTCATAAAACATATACTGTAGGCCTATGCAGTTGCCTTCCTCATGCTCGACAGTAAACAATTTTGCTACTTGTCTCTGCTGCACAGCTGGTCAGATTGGTTTGTGTGTGTGTGTGTGTGTGTGTGTGTGTGTGTGTCCCTTGACAAAGGTAAGGATTACATTTTCTAACAAAAAGTGTTGCCCAAGGGGAGACACAATGCATGTCCTGGGCAGTGAAGTAGAATGCTACAAGTACACAAGGTAATGACTTCATTACTGGATGAGAAAGGCAAGGTCAGTTGAGACATGGCAGCGACCTTTCGAGTAGGAAAGGGTTGATGAGCAAGAAGAGTAATTAAACTACTGATTAGATTTTTAAGACATTGTTGCGTGTGGGAGGAAAAGAGAAGAAGAAGAAGATAGTGGCCCCATAGTGCACACATGCATTTGTACAACATGATCACAATGTACTGTATGCCTTCCAGAATGGTAATTACTCAATCCAGTGGGTGGGAGACCTTCCTGGTTTTTTGTTTTGTTTGTTTGTTTGTTTGTTTGTATGTCATTTTGTATGCCCCTGACAGAAAGAACTGATGATCTTCAAAACATTGTCTTCCCGTAACACTGCATGAGTTTTTTCTTAATGTTTTTTTTTTCCCTAGAACAGAACCAGCTGACAACTTTAGGAAAACCAGATTCCAAATTAGCAACAAATAAAAAGATATGTGTACAGCTGTACCAAGAAATATGATGGAATTGAGAAGCTTTGTACAAATGTTATCTGTCTTTGTACTACTGTATCACCATGTACAATTGTACAATTACATGTACACACACCACACGTGCAAAGTAACTTGATAAGGAAAAAATAAACTACAGGAGATATTATGTATGTAGAGGAATTGAGTGACCCGTTTTTCAAACCTTGAACTGTAGTGGGGGGGGGGGGGGGGGGGGGGGGGGAAGAGACAGAATTCAATGTATATGTATGCAAATTGCATGTATTACAATTGTAAGTGTCTGCATTACATTTTTGTGACAAATCAGATATTTTTTAATCTCTTTCTACATGTATTTCTTTAGTGCCACACAATTAACCCTATTAGTAGTGTACAAACTGTGTGGGTGATTAAATTTGTTCAGCTACATGTACATGTACAGTATGTATAGTTGTAGACGGCCTACAGCTCAAGCAAACACTGTAGGGCAAGTCCAAGATAAGGTCCCCTCAGAAGGCAAAATTTCATCTTTGCTCAATATTGACATGTTTGGTATCATTTTGAAGCTTATGAGTTGAAGTTTTGATTTCTGTGGAGGAAAAAATGATATTATGTAAATTTATGCAAATTTCAAGGGCTTCATTTGCATAAATGTGAAACACAGCGTTACGTATGGGACATTTATAAAAATTCATATTAATTCAAAGGAAAGCAAATAATATTTGATTAATATGTGGACATAAGAAGTTCATCACATAGTTTAACTTGGTATGAAAATTTAGGGATTATGCAAATGATTATGCAAATTAGCTCGTGTCCTATCATGAGATGTCCCATACGTAACAAAATGAGGTCATTTTTTTAGGTTTTTTCTGAAATTGCTAAGGTTATTTTAATGCCCTTTTGGAAAGTTCTAATTTATTGTTTAGAGAAATTAAATACCAGAGAAAAAAGAAAAAAAAGTAAAAGAAATATTTTTTATTAGGCATTGAAATAATGTTACGTATGGGACAAATGCGTTACGTATGGGACATCCTCATACATATTGCATGTGAATGCATGTAGCTAGCTGGGAAGGTCTCTCAGTACACAAATGGTCAATCATCCTGAAGAAAACATCCCAACATTGTAGCTACTTTTTGAGTTATAGACATTTGAAACAATACATGAACTTGACTGAACAATTTTCAGAAAGGGGGAGGGGAAAATGGCAAAATACACAATGAAAAATCAGCATCAAAGGGATGGTATAGTTTTTTGTAGAAATGGGGATTCAGTTTTCAACATTTAAAGCTCACTGATTGGAAACCAATTATATGAATTACTTAAGAGCATAAAATCCTAAGACTAGAGGAATTCAAAGTTTATGTGATGGAGATCCAATTTGAAATGGTTGTGATATATATAGAAAAAAATAAAAAGTAAAATGATTTTTTTTTTTAATTGCAAGTGATACACAAATTGTCCTTATTCAGTTTCAGTAGTAGCCACAACAAAATTCATGGGTATACATACTGAGGTGTGACTCGAATCAATGACCTGACTGCTAGACAGACATCATATATCCACTCGATCACTGGGGTTCCACGCAGCAGGTATTGCTTATTCATTAAACTTAATATTTCTTGTGTCAAGTTGTTTTTTATTGAAACTAAATGGCAAACTGCCCTTCATCAATGGAAGTAAACACTTTAAACTATTCAATTTTTCAGTAGTAACTATCCTGATAAAAATAGGGCATTCATACTCACGATGGTCATAAAAAAATATAGAATATGATTGAATGTGATTATGATGGTGAATATCTGGGGAATATTGTTCCCTTGTCAATCTGGATCAGTATTTGAGTAATTTCAACTGATTCCACCTCAATAATTATGCAAAAATTTGTTTATGGGTATTTTGCAAAATTGTTTTGCAAAATACCCATAAACATGGTTCTCCACACACTAAACGAATGGGGGACAAAGGGCATGCATACCCAGGTTGGTCATAAAAATATAAAAATATGATTAAATATGATTATGATGGTGAATATTTGGGGAATATTGTTTCCTTGACAATCTGAATCAGTATTTGAGTAGTTTCAACTGATTTTACTTCAATAATTATGCAAAATACCCATAAACATGGTTCTTCACACACTAAATGAATGGGGGACAAACTGTCCCATACGCAACTGTCCCATACGTAACACGTCAT